>NC_066579.1:110934100-110994100 GCF_024323335.1 Lathyrus oleraceus | reverse complement strand
TAGTCTTTTGCCATTTATACTTTCTAATTGTTGGTTTGATGTTTTCTTATTGAAATGTAAAAAAAATAGCCTTTTAGTTTCTTTAAAAAATGAAAATAAAATAAAATAAAAAAAGGTGGGCAAGTCCGCCGCCCGCCAACCCGCCACCTTGGCGGGGCGGGCTAGATTTTCATGCCCATTTCAACTTGGCGGGCATGCCCATCCCACTTCTTTTTTGGTGGGCTTTAGACGGGGCGGGGCGGGCGGCTCGTTTTGCCACCCCTAATAAAAACGATTCTCTTCTAAATATCATAATATTTTATGAATAATTGGATATTTGTCTTTTGATAATCTTATTTTTATTTATAATAAATTATACTTATTACTTCGTCTATATGATGTCCTATAAATAAAATTAATTTTATTATAGAAGATTACACCGATGAAATAATATAGATAAATTATTCTCATTTTTCTCTCTTCTCTTTTATCTTCTTTCTTCATATTTCATAACACGTTATTAGTAGGAAGTTTAAAAACTTAGAAGATACTATTATTATTCTTTTTTCTTATATTATATATTTTCTATTAGTTATTTATAGATATATTGATTAGAATGAAAAAGAAAAGACTTAAATAGTCATTTGGTTCATGTAAGTTGACGTGTTTTTGATTTTCGTCTTTGTATCTTTTTTTCCCTAAAAATAATTCCTGAATATTAAAATCCTTTTGTTTTTAGTCCTTAAAGTTAAAATTCGTAAAAAAATCTGAAGGAAACCTGCTGATTTTCCCGTGGATTTTAATTTTAGGAACTAAAAGAAAGTAAAATTGGAACATATAAGGATTTTTATCCAGAAAAAAAAAGATGCAGGAACAAAAAACAGAAATACGCCAACTTACAAATACCAAAAGAATATTTGAGCCAAAAGAAAATTAATGATGATGAATAATGTTAATGCATCCCTGAAAGATAGAAAAGATAATATATATTTTTATATATAGTTTCTGAAGAACTTATCAAGCATCCTTGAAGGATAGCCAAACAATTTTTTTATATAGTTCATGAAGAATTTATCGAGCATTCTTGAAGAATAGCAAAACAAATTATTCATATAATTTATAAATAACTTATCAAACATTCATAAAGGATAGAAAAATAAATTATTATCATAGCCACTAGAGACATGTTATAGCTATTATGACTATTGATAAATGCATGAATACTATTAATGATATATAGTCTTTTGTGTGTGGTACTTATTTGCATTATAAAATCAATAAAATTAGAGAATAAAGTACTCATATTTATTGGAATTTAAAATTGGAGTTTATGAGAAATAATAATATTTTATAACTATTTAATAGTTTTCTTTTTATAAATGTCAAAATTGGATTCATGTTTGATCAGCTAATAATATGATAGTATGATAGACTAATTGGATTCATTTTAAATTATATTATTACAATGAAATCGAATATTATTTGATTGTGTCATATATAATTTATTTCGAGATCATAACATTAATTATTTTTCAATATACGATGAATTGTTCCAAATCATTATCATTTGCGCGTCATAGAGCGTTTTAAGTTAATTTGTTACGATATCAAAATATCAATTGTTGCTTATTTTGAATCATTATAAATTATTTGATATTTAATACTTTATATGTTGGATCAATATGTATGTGAGACAATGGCAGTGTTGTCCATGGCGGAGAGCCAAAATCACGCCATACTAGACGCTTTGTGGCGCAGTTATAGCAGAAAAACCAATATCAACTGATATTTATCATTGCAGCGAGCTTAAAAGCCGTCACGTATATCCGTCATAGCACGATAATTGCGGATATTTAATAACTTTGGACAATGGTTATATTTGTATCATAAGATACATGCGGGTTGTATCTAATTTAGAACAACATTGAACCTTATTGATATGACTCTCTTTGCGCGTGTGTATTTTACACATGAATCTCATTGTGACTCACAAAGTTGTATCTAATTATAAACATTATTGAACCTTGTTGAGAGTATAATTCAAGTGGTGTAACCCAAGTCCAAACCCATGTTGATTAGGGTTATGGTTTGTTATGTTAGTTATTTAGTATACAAGTAACATAAATGTATATATATATGCATTTATAATTTAGTTTTCATAATAATAATATTCAATAATAACAATCTTTATTCTTCATTCTCTCTCTCTCTCTCTCTCTCTCTCTCCGCTAAAAGTGTCCCACATACTAACAAAGTAGTATCTAGAAGTCTAGTTAGTTTCTTGATCGTGTTTTCAAGAATCATACGTTAGTGATCGTATTTTTGGAACCGTAGGTTATTAATCACGTTTGCTGCAAAGATGAATGGTAACAATGACATTCCAAATTCTCTTCCAATTCTTGACGGAAAGAATTGGATCCGATGGAGAAAACAGATGCAATCTTTGTATGACTTTCATGAAACCCTAGAAGTGGTTACTAATGGCGTCCCTGAGCTTGATGAGAATACAATTAATGCTTAGAGAGTTGCGAACAAGGAGTCCAAGAAGAAAGACTGCAATGCTACGTTTTATATTTAATCGACGGTAGACATGGAAAACTTTGATCGGATTTCTCATGCTGAATCGATGAAGGAGGCATGTGATATTCTTGTCAAGTATTACAAAGGAGGTGAGAAGGTTAAGTTCGTCAAATTACAGACGTTACAAAGGAAGTATGAATTACTACAGATGGGAAAAGAAGAAAAGATTGCAGACTATGCCTTGAAGGTGCAAAATCTTGTCAATTTCATGAAAGGTTATGTTGAAACCCTAACTGATAAGATGATAGTTGAGAAGGTAATGCATACGTTAATCTCTCACTTATCACGTTATCATAGCCATTCAAGAATCCAACAGTCTTGAAACCATGAAACTAGAAGGTTTGGTTGGTTCGTTGGAGGCACATGAGATGAGGATTGTCGAAAGGAAAGGTGTTCAAGATTTGATACAGACACTTCAAGCTCAGACATGGAAGAAACATAGTGGTTCCAAGAAGTTCAAGGGAAAAGGAGATAAGACTAAGAGTAAGAAGTCTTGGTCGAAACCTAAAAAACATAAAGTTGATGATAGAGCTTATGAATCCTCCAAATGAGGAGAAGGAAACTCATATCAGAAAGATAAAGAAGAGAAAAAAGGTGTGCATTGCTATAACTGTGAAAAATAGGGTCACTTGGCCAAGAATTATTGGTACAAGAATCACAAGGGAGCAACAAAAGACAAGAATTAAGGAGTAAACCTTGCACGCTAAGATTCAGATGATTCTGAAGATATGATGGTTATGGCTACAGTTGCAAATGACCATGTCGACTCCAAAATTTGGTTCCTCGACATAGGCTGCTCGAATCACATGATTAGTAGGAAATTATGGTTGGCAGGTTTTGACGAGTCGAAGAAGAGGAAGGTCAAACTTGCTAATAATAGCTCATTGCAAGCAGAAGGTACTTGCGACACAATTATTCAAAGGATAAATGAAGCAAAAGCTATGATCAAAGGTGTACTATATGTATGTGGAATGAAGTGCAACCTGCTAAGTGTTGGACAAATGGTTGAAAAAGGTTTCTCAGTGCTTATAAAAGATAGAGCCTTAGAATTGTTTGACACCTAGAATAGTTTGGTCTTAAAATCTCCTCTGTCGAAGAATAGAACATTTAAGACCATGATTAGTTCGATTGAGGTACAAAGCCTCAAAACAGTTGTCGACCACAAGAATAATTGGTTGTGGCATTTGAGGTTTGGCCACTTGAAATTTAGGTCACTCAATCAACTGATTACTCAAGATATGGTAACAGGTATACCAAGTCTTGAGATGCTCGATAAACTATGTGAATGTTGTTAGTAGGGAAGCAATCCAGAAAGTATTTTGTTTCGACTATGCCAATAAGGTCCTCTTGCATACTAGAAGTAGTACATTCAGATGTATGTGGCTCGTTTGAAGATCATATGGCAGAAACATGTATTTTGTCTCATTAGTCGATGAGTGCAGTCAAAAGCTTTAGATCTACGTGATCAGGTGCAAAGACGAAATATTTTCAATCTTTAAGAGATTCAAAATGCTTATCGAAAACCAGAGTAAAAAGGAGATCAAAGTTCTGCGAACAAATGGATGTGGCAAATACACATCCAAGATGTTTGAAGAGTTCTGTGCAGAACATGGTACCGATCATGAGGTAACTGCTCCTTACACGCATCAACATAATGGAATAGTAGAAATAAGAAACATGGCCATATTGGTGTTAGCTCCCAATTTTGACGCCTAATGTGGATTAAGGGAATTAATTAAGGAAAGAAAGTTTCATGTGAAGAAATTGAATGTTTCGACAAAACTATACATTTGAAATTCCAGTCGAAGATACCTTAATGCAAGAGTAAAAATACTATGTGGAATTAGAAATATTTCTAGCACTTTGGAGACGTTTTTGACAGAAGCATCACTGGTGATAGTTCGACAAAGGATTTGAATTCAAATGAGGGAGGGAATTCTTTGTTCTTATCTAACTGCTAATGATATACATGCATCATAATGGGCAGTTACATATATGCAGAGCGCCACTTGTTTCAATATGGTGAATAGGCTGTTGGAAACGGTTATTTCGATTGGTATAAATAGGAGGTCTTAGTGTTAGGATTGGTGTGTGTTCAAGTGTGTACAAATTTATCAACTTGCCCAAAGTATCCGTGTGTAGAGAAAGTATAAATTGAGAAAACATGTACGTTTGATATTGCACCATGTTTTTACTTAAAGCAATTTAATCAATCTTTTCTTTTCAGAAATTTATCTTCATCACCATTTACTTTCCAGCACTGTCCTTGCCTTCTTTGTGTTATTTTTCTTTTACATTCTTTAACAAGTGATTTTAAGTATAAACATTGTCGAAGTATTTATCATTCATCAGACTTCACCCTAGAAACAATTAGCACATGTCCTAGGATCAATCTGATCGATCCTGTAAGTAACCAAAATATTTTAATTTGGAAGATTAACAGTTGTTTACCAATTTTCACGGTAAATAAATTGGCACACCTGGTGGGACATTTCTAACTGTTTTGAAAAAAAGAAGTAATTTTTCTTCATTTTATCAGTTCTCTTCGTTCAATCATTTTTCTCCTTTTTGAAAAGTTCATTGTATGTTATTAAGAAGTGGTAAAGTAACCACCACCAACAAAGATAGACAAAGGGGAAGATACACGAGGGGAATTGCAAATTCAAACTAGCCAAATATTGAGAACCCTCAGAATATGTCAACTAATAATGGGAAACCACCTTCAGTTCCTCCGACGGGGGGACTAACGGTTCTAGCAACCGTTTATGAACCTATTACGTTAATGGCAAGTTCGATGCCTATGAATTCGACTGCCCACACTGAGCTTATCCTGAATTTTACTAGGCCAAGGGGCCTTCCACAAACTCCCCCACCAATAGGGACTTCTGTGTTTAGACCTTTTATGCCTCCTAGGTTTTCGATGTCGTTAAGTGGTCGAGATCAACCCTACGGTATGCCAACTTCGATGATGGCAAACTTACAAAGTGCCCCTCCAATATTCTTAGAACCTGTGATGACTTCGCCGTTACAGGGATCAGGTTCTGGGGTAAACATGAGTCGAAATATCCAACCTTTAGGAATGGGATATTCTACCCGCATGCCAAACTTGACGAATAACTATGATGCAGTCATTAGACAACAAATGGATGAGAGTCACCATGACATGGTCCAGATGTTGGCCCAAACTATGGGGACAATCCTTAATCCTCTAATCCAAAATACTACATAGACCAACCAACAAATGGCAGCGTAGATGACACGCTTGGCAAACTTCTTTGGTGTGCCTCAGCCTCCCCGACATCCATAAAGAGAGTACATGGTAGAAAACCAAGGGGTAACCTTTGAGGAGGATCTCACAGTAAGATCCCAATTTTGACCCTAAGATCCCTCATGCTATCTCATCATATGCATTGGCTTTGGGATCACACCTTGGCATCATCCTTACCCCTCATTCATTGGGTATGCATTGGGGGAGATCACCAAGCATATTTGATTGTATCATGCTTTGTTTTTTGTTTTTTCACTAACCAAAAATACCAAAAATATGTCTATGTATAGCTCTGTTCCCTTTTTAGGTAGTGTGTGCATCCACCAATGCCTCATCAAGTTCACAATTAGGGTTTGAGACCCTTAGTGCAAGGAGACCAATCAAGATATGGTTCAAATTGGTTATAGACATCGTATATGGATCCCCATGATCTTCACTTATAGTTTTGATCAAGAAATCATCAAGAGTTTGAAGTTAGGTTGCCTTGAAAACCCTAATTCATCTGAGTATCTTGTGTGACTTCCTCAGTAAGTTTCTTCAACATTTAATCAAATATTTTAAGGGATACTTCATAATACATCATATTATTCATGTATGACCCCCCATGAGTCCCAAGGATTAAGAGAACTTCAAGTTTGCAAGTTGGTTCAAAGAGGTTGACCAGAGAAAGTCAACTAGTCAAAACTGGGGTTCCATAGACCCTATCTCCTATAAGTTTTATCATATGAAAATTATTCCAAGAGAAATGTTACTTCTTATGACATTCTAAACAACTTTCATGTTGAGGTCAAGAGCTATTTTTGCTTGTAAAGTCATTTTTTTTGTGTGAAAGATTATAGGTCATTTTGTCTGTGCCCTAGTTAGGAGGTCAATTTCAAGGACCATAACTTTCTCACTTTTTATGATATGAAGTCCATCCAAGTTTCATGATTGACTTAAAGATGTCCTCTCTAACTTTTATTCTTTTAGAAATGTCAAATTCAACTTGCAAGGGCATGTTCCAAGAGGAAAGATTATAGGTCATTTTGGGCCATTACCATTGAACAAGCAATTTTCCTCAACTTCTAAAATGCATAACTCCCTCATGCCAAATCCAAATGATGTAAAATATATGACCAAATTTAATAGAGATGAAATATCTACAACTTTTATGAAGGAACATTTTCCATTTGAAGCTCATAGCAAAAGTTATTCAAGGTGGAAAAAATAGTCATTTGACTTGGTACTTAGAAAAGTTTCAAATATGTTTGATTTCTCAAACTTCCACCTCAAAATTCATCATGACCCAAGCCCCAAATGGAAAAGTGTTCAACATGAAAGTTGTTCCCCTTGATGTCAGATTTATAAAAAGTCCAAGATCACCTAATTTGGGCCAAGATTGAGGGACTTGCGTATGGTTCCTTTCATAGGTTTGTTTTGGCAAAATTTGAATTCAATTATCCATTTCCTTTTGCATGCTTACATGTTATTGCTGCAGGGTCAATTGTGCATGAATTGGAATGTAACAACATTATGAATTCGGTCTAAATCATTGCCCATGCCTCCATGCACCAACTTGCTAATTTTGGCAAATTTTTAAAGGGTGCAAAAAGGAATCCCATTGCCTATTTAAACAAGCTCATTGCCTCAGAAATAATAGAGACACCTTGCCCAAGCTTTGCCAAGAGATCTTAGAACCTCACACCATAAAATTCCTTGAAGATTTCTTTGAAATCGAGTTTGAATTTCACCTTCTGTTTTGAAGTTCAAACTCCAAGGATTCATAGATTTTCTCATCTCAATTGATCATTGCAAGCAAAAGGAGGAAGAATCAAGCAAATTCAGATCGAGATCAAGCCAATTTGAAGCTACCCGAAGGTGATTTTTCAGAAACTTTGAGCCTTCAATTCTCTCTCAATTCTTCACCATTCTCTTTGATTTTTGGTTGGCTGAAGTCCTACCAATATAGGCAACAAGATTGAGTTTCTTTGAGGTCAAATCGAAGCAAATCATATCATAAACCTCAAATTTCAAATCCATGTATCTTTCTATATACTTGGAATTGGAAGAAATGGAGGCCAAATTCGTGCTCCTGAGCATTTTTCCTTCAAAAAGATGTACCCATTTTCATTTTTCATTTGGTTGAGGGTGGACCAGTCCGGTGAGGTCCACCGGAGAAGATGACCGGAGTTAGGGCTCCGATGGTGCATTGGCAAGGTCCAAGCCATCTGACCTGGTTCCCATGTTTTAATCCTGAGCGTCCATTCTGATTACCACGTTTGTAGCGTTTTGACTTTGGTTTATGGTGAATAGCGCGCGCGTGACCATCAAATCTGCTACCTCAATTAATGATGGAGATCTGATGGCCCTTGTTTTTTTTTGTAGTTTCTGAATTTCCATTTAATCCACTTACTTTATTTAATTCATAGAAACTAAAATTATTTTTTGGATTAATTTTGATATTTTTCATGAATTAAATGTTTTTGTGCATATTTTTAATTGTTTAAAAATACTTCTGACTTTATAAAAATTGTGAAATTTTGTGTCTAAGGTCCTTTGACCTTGTTTGATCTAGGATAAATCCCTTGGCCATTTATTTGGTATTTTGAAGGGATTTTAGGTTTTGACCAAATTAAAATGTATTTTAATTCATTTTTAATGTGATTTTTAATTGATTAAATGTTTAAAAATAATGTTGAGCCATTTTTATGGCCTTATGTTGTTTGACTTTCTGTTTGGGCCTTGGTCATGATTGATTTGACTTTTGTTGGATCAAAATCATTGGATTTAGGGGATTGATGAAATGTACATTTCATCTCCCAAAATGAATGAATGGTTTTGATTTGATAAAATTCCTCTCATGATCAATTTGTGTTTCTATCTCCCCCTCCATCTTCATCTTCGTCCATATTCTTTCCCATTTCCCCATTTGACCAATGAAATCTCTAATGTCTAAAGGCTAATTGATTCATCAACGACCTTGTGTCAGATGAATCAATACAAGTATGACTGAGATATGTCCCTCCCTTTTTTTTAGTGTGTGGTATGTTTTAGGAGTTTGGTTCCTTGTACCAAATCTCTAACATACATTAACACCTATATTTTAATTGCCCGACCTTAGATAGTTGTAACTTCTACATAAGTCCAATTACGATTGCTTAACATAGAGCTAAATTTGACCCTCAAGGCATAACATTCTAGTAAGTGAGATTGTAAGTCTCCCATTCTTCATGGAATTGTGTGGAGACTTGAACTTGTTTCCTTTCATGAGAGCTAGTGGCATACTTGTTGAATTATCCAAGTTGGAGCCCTACTCATGGAAGATGTGTTGGTTTAAGGATTCATACTTGTGTGTTCTCCAAAGAATGACTTAATCAATTAAAAGTCACCTCTAACACCACTAACTTTTGACTAATTCTTATTCATTATGATTTTACTTTCAAGTCATTTACTTTGTGCAATTTAACTTTCAGTCATTTATCATTCATTTCTATTTACATTTCATATAACTTGTTTATGTTCCGGTCCTTTCCATTTTGCTCATTTGAGCCATATCTTGTGATTGTATATATTTGTTTGTGTGTTTTGATTTTGTTTGTGGTCTTAGGACGTTAAAACACCTAATAACAACAAAAACCCTAAAAAACATTTGGAGGACTATTTGATATGAGTTTTTGGACTTAGGATTAGGCAACTTTCTCTATGCTAAAGGACTTGGCCAATGCCAACATCTGAGACTGACTTATCTTTGAATTATGCTTTCATCTGATGCAAGACCTGCAAATTTCTTGGATTCATCTGCTACTTTATCTTTGTGCTTAATTGTTATTTTGATCTTGTGCCATATGTTTTGATCTAAGCTGATCAAGGAATATTTCATCTGGTACATCGGAAGATAATGGAGACTGATAGCTATTGGAATGCTTGCTTGGATATGGCCATCTTTATTTGATGCCTTGATTTTTATGATGTCTGGATATTGCTCACTGCTTATTGATCATTGCTTGATTAAAGTCCTAAGAAAAATGGGTTTCTATATGACATTCTTGTCTGTTGGATTGCATCCCATTGGTCAGATCTTTTCAACTCTTAACTTTTAAATTTATGTCTAAGATAGCCTCTTCATCTCCTCCCATTTCTTAAATTTCAAAATCTCTCCCTCTTTCCAAAAACTTTTCTTTGCTTGTGATTTCAAACTTAGACATTGTTTAATGATTAGAAACTTTGGCCTCATGCCATTGAATTTTCAAACTCCTTCCTAAATCAAATTTGTAAATAAACTTAATCATATTAACTTAAATTTCAAAAGACAAAAAGAACTAATAACCCCATACAAATTTTTGGCCCTTTGTGCCTTTTCTTATTAAACTTTTATTAAAAGCAATTCACCAACTTATTTGAAATTTTTACCACAAACTACGAGGTTTTGATCCCTCATTTTTATGTTGGTACGTAGGCACGAGACCGAAGGTCTTGTCAAACACAAAAATATAATCAATGAATTCTTTTCTCACCCCACACTCTATTTTTTCTCAAACATCTTTTATACCAAAACATATGCACACATAAAAAGGGCTCCCTAGGAGTACCCAGGACACTTTGGATGCTAACACCTTCCCTATGTGTAACCAACCCCCTTACATGTAATCTCTGGCATTTTATTAGTTTCAATTTGAAAACTTCTTATCTTTGGGTTTTTTTCGTACTTTTCCTCTTTCCTTTGGAAACAATAAAAGCGCGGTGGTGACTCTGGTTTTATTGACGTCAAGTTTATCCATAACTTGATGGTCATGAATTTAACGCTACAAAAATTAAATGGCGACTCTGCTGGGAGTAGTCCTCAGTGGGTTTAGACTAATTTTTATGTGTATGTATTTGTATATTTGATGTTTGTATATCTTGTTTGTGTGATATAATCTGTCTGCCATGCTTGGTGATCTCTGAGTGGTGAGATAAGTTCTGACCCGAACTTTAGTGCAATTAAGATATGCGGATGGTATAATCATGTTCAAATTGTGTGGAGTAGTCCTTAACAAGTTGGCTTGAGACCCGTCTACTTAGTGGAGACCTCTTTGGAGTTACTGATGTCACACAAGTTATTTGTGGATATGCATTACTTTTTTTTATTTGGGGTCTGAGAAGCTAAGGACCGTAAAACATTCAACTCAACTTGGCCTATTTAGGACGTAGTGCGGAGACTGTTCAGGTGTAGACTTGATCATAGTTGTTACGCGATACTACACTCAGACGAGTTTATCTTAAGAATATTATGGGTTGATGAGTCAGTCATCCTAACCTATAATATCCGATATATGGGATTAAGACTCTGGGAATTTCTTAGAACATGATCTACAGGTTTTATCCTTAGTACACTCCTTTGAGATGGTTCTTAACCGGACTTCAAGCTCGTGACTCATAAAGAACCCTTTCATTCTCGGTTGATCCGATCAAGTCTCATCAATATCAATGGAACTTGGGTGTTGATAAGGTGAAAACCATAATCCACCAAAATGGATGATTGGTCTTGATGATGACTTGATCCATCCCTTGACCTTTGTTTGTGTTTACCTTGTGTGTGATCCCTTGTTTGTGATTGTTGCATTCATGCATATATACACGTCATAACATTCATCATAGAAAAATAAATTTCAAGGAAACTGAGGTCTTGTTTGCAAAAATTTTCAGACCATGGATTATGGACGAAGGAACACTAAGAAGTACAGTTTAAGATGTCTTGAGTTGAAAGAGATAAGGAAGTTGTCATCCTTTGTATTAGATCCCTTGGACTTCAACCAACATCGTGGGAAACTCTTGTCTGTGTTATCTGCTGATGTGGTTGAAGGACTTCTGAGTGTTTTGGTTCAGTTCTACGATCCTTTCTACCAGTGCTTCACTTTTCATGATTATCAGCTAGTGCCTACGTTAGAGGAGTATGCCCATCTCTTGGGAATACCCGTATCCGACAAGGTACCTTTTAATGGATTGGAGGAGATTCCCATATCTCATGTCATAGCTGAAGCTCTTCATTTGAAGAAATCTGATATTGATGCTCATTTGGTGAAGAAAGGAGGGATTCATGGTTTGACTTCTGAGTTTCTCATTGGTATAACTAATGTCTTTGCTCAAGCCAGTAGCATGGATGCTTTTGAATTTGTTTTTGTTCTGCTCATCTATGGACTAGCCTTGTTCCCTAAAATTGACGGTTTTATCGATGTTAATGCCATTAAAATCTTATTGATTGGAAATCCTGTTCCTACTCTGTTGTGTGACATGTATTTCCCTTTGCATTTGAGGAATTCTAAAAGTGGTGGGGCTATTGTGTGTTGTGTTCCTCTTCTGTACCAGTGGTTTTTTTCACACTTGCCTCAGACGTCTACTTTTTTGGAGAACAAGCAATGTCTACGGTGGTCTCAGAGACTTATGTCTCTCACTAATGATAATATTGTTTTGTATGATTCTCCATTGAGTATCTTGGATATTATTGATAGTTGTGGAGAGTTCTCTAATGTGCCTCTCATTGGTACATAAGGAGGAATCAACTACAACCCAATATTGACCCGTCGTCAACTTGGGTTCCCCTTGAGAGATAAACCTAATAACACTTAGTTAGAAGGTCTATTTTATCAAGAGCACAAAGATCCCCAACACTTGAAGAAAAGGATGATACATGCTTGGCATAATGTGCATAGGAAAGGAAGATCCGATCTTGGTACATGCAACTATGTAGCTTTGGAAGCTTACACTATTTGGGTGAAGAAGAGAGCTTTGGAGCTGAAGATGCCATATGTTTGTGAAAGACCTATGTCTGTGGTTGTGGCTGAGCCATCAACTCTCCCTAACCAAGATGTAGACGAGTTGGAAGACGCACTCGCCAAGATGAAGCAAGAGAGAGATATTTCGGAAGAGTGGTTCTATGCTTTAAGCCGAAAACATGAAGAGTTGCAGCTTGAGTCAAAAGACAAGGATGCACTTATCGAGATTCTTGAAGATCGAGAAGTGAAAAGACAAAGAGAGCCAGAGGGTCTATCTTCCTCTAGTATGCCTCAGTCTTCCGGTGCTTGAAGAAATTGTTGATCAACTAGTCCTCGAGAAGGCTCAGATGAAGACATCCTTTGAGTTTGAGATTCGACACATCCGAAGGAAGTATGCACCCGTAGCCAGATCATCTGATGCAGTTGTTAGGGATCCTTAGGATGGAATTTTCCTTTTCTCTTGTATTTGTACTTTGGCTTCTGAAATTGTACTCAGTGTAATCCTTCCAAATTTTATGAATAAAAAGAGATTTTATGGTCAATCAAATTTTTGTTATTATTATTTTTATATATATTTGCAAAAAGGATTTCATATGTTCCTTGAAATTAAAAACAATAAAAAACATTGCATTCGATGCATCATTTGCATAACAGGTTTCTTCCGCCAGATGGCTTAACAATTCTTCTTCTATGCATTCAGCCAAGCTGACTCACCACTATAACACCCATGTTAATCAACCGAAGAGAATGGAGCATCTAGAGCAAGAGAACCGAGAGTTGAAGGATGAGATCGCCAGACTTACGACGCTAATGGAGTCTGTCATTGCTGCCCAGAATCAGTCATCACCAACTCCTGCAACTCCTCCTCCTCAGAGAACCGTCATTTCTAAGATTACTTCTGCAACTGTTCCTGCTGCCAGTCAACCCATTCCTGCTATGCCTGTTGGGTTCCTTTGGGGAATGTCACCAAATTTTATGCCAGAAGGGTATGCACCCATATTTGTTTCTCTGCCGACATCTAGCCCGGTCATGTCAGTACCACCTCCGGTTGCTCACACCCTTCCTCGTGTTGAGGACACTATCTACCAATCTAAGCCATCTGAAGGTCCAAATGTCTATGAGAAGATGGATGGAATGAAAGATCAATTCCTCGAGCTACGCAAAGAGTTGAAAAGACTCTGAGAGGGAAAGACTTATTTGGGAAGAGTCCTAGTGAAACTCAAGGTCCCAGACTTTGAAAAGTACAAAGGGAATACTTGCTCACTAAGCCATATTATGATGTATGCCAGGAAAATGTCTACTCAAACTGATAATGATCAGCTGTTGGTTCACTATTTCCAAGACAGTTTAATTGGAGCTGCCTTGAAGTGGTACATGGGTCTGGACAGTGCAAGCATCCGTACTTTCAATGACTTGGGGAAAGCCTTTGTCAAGCAGTATAAGTACAACATGTATATGGCGCCTGATAGAGATCAATTGGGGTCCATGTCTCAAAAAGATAAGGATACATTCATAGAATATGCCCAGAGATGGAGAGAATTGGCTGCTCAGATAAGTCCACCTCATGACGGTTGTGTGATTTGTAGCACGAATCCCTGTGGATGTATGATTGCCAAGAGAGATATCCAGAAGTTGATGGATGAGAATGTAATCCAGATTCAACAGTCAAGGGATATGGGAGATGATATGAATGTCATTGTACCAGCGTTTAAGACCCCTGAGCGGGTAGTCATTCAGTTTGATAGTAGCAGTAGCAATAATGTCAATAGACCACTATCGTCGTTGGTTATACGGTTAGCGGACCCTGTGTCTTATGCATCCGATAAAGCTGTGCCATATCAATACAATGCCATTATGATTGAAAATGGTCAAGAGGTTCCTCTACTAGTCACAAACTCAGTGGTGAATATCGTAGATATAGCAATGGTGACCCGTAGTGGTCGTGTGTTCAGTCCAGTTTTCCCTAAGGTGGTGGAAGATGTTTCCGTGAGTAAGAAAGCATAGATTCCTGTAGAAAATCCAGTTAGTGCTCCAATGTGTCAGTCTGCTGAGTCCAACAAGCTGAATACTAACGATGATGATGAGGTGTTAAGATTAATAAAAAGAAGTGAATTCAATGTTGTGGAGCAACTGCTCGAGACTCCGTCAAAAATCTCTGTGCTATCATTGCTAATGAATTCTGAAGCGCACAGAGAGGCATTGTAGAAAATGTTGGAATAGGCATATGTTGAACATGACGTTACTATGGATCAGTTTGACCACATTGTTGGCAACATCACCTCTTGTAACCATTTGAGTTTTTGTGATGAAGAACTTCCCGAGGAAGGCAAGAATCACAATTTGGCACTGCATATTTCAATGAACTGGAAGGAGGATGCTCTGTCCAATATGGTGCTTGATGCCAGTTCGTCTTTGAATGTGTTACCAAAATCAACTCTGTCAAGACTCTCTTACCAAGGCGCCTCAATAAGGTATAATGGCGTAGTTGTCAAAGCGTTGGACGGTTCTCATAAGACCGTCATTGGAGAAGTGGACCTTCCGGTTAAGATAGGTCCGAGTGATTTCCAGATTCTTTTTTAAGTGATGGATATCCACCTGGCCTATAGTTGCTTGTTGGGAAGGCCATGGATTTATGAAGCTAGAGCTGTGACGTCTACTTTATACCAAAAGTTGAAATTTGTGAAGAATGACAAGCTTGTCGTTGTTGGTGGAGAGAAGGCATTGTTGGTGATCCATTTGTCATCTTTCACGTATGTTGATGCTGATGAGGAGGTTAGAACTCCATTCCAAGCCTTATCTATTGCTGATAAATTGAAGAAAACTAGGGCACCCATGTCTTCTTTGAGATATGCACAAGAGGCTATTCAAGCTGGCAGTATTGATAAGTGGGGTCGTGTTGTGGAAGTCGACGAGAACAAGAACAGGGCAGGGCTAGGATTTCAACCAGGGCCGTTCAACGTAAAATCCAAAGTTATGCAACCAATTTTCCGCAGTGGAGGGTTCATTCATGAGAATGATCAACACTCAACTACCATTATTGAAGAAAGTGGTGATGAAGACGAAGCTTGCGCCAACTTTGTGACGCATGGCTAGACTTGCAACAACTGGGTTGCTGTTGATGTTCCTGTTATCATTCATCGTTCTAAGTAATTTGTTTTTATTATTTTAAAGAAAAATACTTATCCTATGCTTAAGGGAGAAGTGAACATTGTTGGACATTTTCTTTATTATAATCAATGAAATACAATTTTATTCATCCACATCTATGATGTTTTATTTTTAATTTTTGCTTTTTCTAAAAATGGTAATCACAAAAAAACATAAATAAATAATAATCTTCCATCTGCATAATATTTGTCTGCACTCCACTTCTCTAAAATCAAAATATCAAATCATTATGCAAGTTAGTTCTCAAATCCATTGAATACAATGATCCTACTCCCTCTCCAAACTTTGATTTCCCTGTGTTTGAAGCTGAGGAAGAGACTGATGATGAAGAAATATCTAATGAGTTATCCCGTTTACTTGAGCACGAGAAAAAAGTTATTCAGCCGTTTGAAGAACAAATTGAATTAATCAACTTGGGTTCCGAGGATGATGTGAAGAAAGTCAAGATTGGGTCTCAACTGTGTCCAGAAGCTAAAAAGGAGTTGATTGATCTTATTTGAGATTATTCTGATGTGTTTGCTTGGTCCATCAAGATATGCCTGGTTTGGATTCTGAGATTGTGGAGCATAGACTGCCGTTGAAGCCAGAATGCCCGCTAGTCAAGCAGAAATTGAGAAGAACTCATCCTGATATGGTAGTGAAGATCAAAGAGGAAGTACAAAAGCAAATTGATGCTGGTTTTCTTATTACCTCCGAATATCCACAATGGGTGACCAATATTGAGCCTGTTCCTAAGAAAGATGGAAAAGTCCTCATGTGTATTGATTATAGAGATTTGAATAAAGCTAGTTCGAAAGATGATTTTCCTCTGCCACACATTGATATGTTGGTAGACAATATAACTAAATTCAAAGTCTTTTCGTTTATGGATGGATTTTCCGGTTATAATCAGATCAAGATGGCACCTGGAGATATGGAGAAGACCACATTCATTATCAGCCTTTCGGTTCAAAGAATGCTGGTGCGACGTTCCAGAGAGCTATGACCACTCTTTTTCATGATATGATGCATAAAGAGATTGAAGTTTATGTTGATGATATGATTGCTAAATCAAGTGATGAAGAAGAACATGTTGAGCATTTGTTGAAGTTATTCCAGCGTTTGAGGAAATATAAACTCCACTTGAATCCTAATAAATGTACTTTTGGTGTTCATTCTGGTAAGTTGTTGAGCTTTATTGTCAGTGAGAAGGGTATTGAAGTTGATTCTGCCAAGGTCGAAGCGATACAAGAAATGTCTGCGCCCAAAATTGAGAAGCAAGTTAGAGGTTTTCTCGTCCGCTTGAACTATATCTCAAGATTTATATCGCATATGACTTCCACATGTGCGCCTATATTCAAGTTTCTTTAGAAAGATCGGTCTTGTGATTGGACCGAAGATTGCCAGAAAGCTTTCGATAGTATCAAAGAGTATCTGCTTGAGCCTCTGATTCTGTCTCCACCTGTTGAAGGAAGATCGTTGATCATGTATTTGACTGTACTTGATGATAGTATGGGATGTGTTCTTGGTCAGCAAGATGAATCTGGAAAAAGAGAATATGCAATTTACTACCTCAGTAAGAAATTCACCGACTGTGAGACTCGGTATTCTATGCTTAAAAAGACGTGTTGCGCATTGGCTTGGGCTGCTAAGCGTCTGCGCCAGTATATGTTGAATCATACTACTTGGTTGATATCCAAAATGGATCCAATCAAGTACATCTTTGAGAAGCCTGCTTTAACTGGGAGGATTGCTCGTTGGCAGATGTTGTTATATGAGTATGATATTGAATACCAATCTCAAAAAGCAATTAAAGGTAGTGTCTTGGCTGACCATTTGGCTTACCAACCGATTGAAGATTATCAGTCAGTACAATATGATTTTCCTGACGAAGAGATTTTGTACTTGAAAATGAAATATTATGATGAACCATTTCTTGAAGAAGGGCCAGAGCCTGGTTCCCGTTGGGGCATGGTATTTGATGGATCTATTAATTCATAATGGCATTGGGGTAGTGATTATTA
Organism: Lathyrus oleraceus; assembly: GCF_024323335.1. Classification (NCBI taxonomy): domain Eukaryota; kingdom Viridiplantae; phylum Streptophyta; class Magnoliopsida; order Fabales; family Fabaceae; genus Lathyrus; species Lathyrus oleraceus. The sequence continues at coordinate 110,976,371 of NC_066579.1, read as the reverse complement.
CTCCTCAAGGCACTCATTTTCCATTCAAAGCTAGATTGGCCTTCAAATGTACATACAATGTGGATGAGTATGAAGCTTGCATTATGGGGCTTGAAGAGGCCATTGATCTCAGAATCAAATATCTTGACGTCTATGGAGATTCAGCTTTGGTTGTGAATCAGATCATAGGTGAATTGGAGACGAATGAACCCGGTTTGATACCATACAGAGATTATGCGAGGAGGATTTCAACTTTCTTTACAAAGGTTGAGTTTCATCATATCCCTCGAGATGAAAACCGGATGACAGATGCTCTTGCAACGTTGGCTTCAATGATTATGGTAAAATTTTGGAATGAAGTTCCCAATTTGTCCATGATGCGTCTTGATCGGCCAACTCATCTGTTCGCCATTGAAGAAATCAAAGATGAAAAGCCATGGTATTTTGATATCAAATGCAAATGTTTCCTTCAAAGTTGTAGTTACCCGCCTGGGGCATCTTTGAAAGATAAGAAGACTTTGAGAAGATTAGCTGGCAACTTCTACCTGAATGGTTATATGCTTTATAAGAGAAATTTCGATATGGTTTTGCTTAGATGCGTGGATAAACAGGAAGCAAACCTATTGATGACTGAAGTCCATGAAGGTTCCTTTGGTACTCATTCCAATGGACATGCTATGGAAAATAAGATGTTGAGAGCATGTTATTATTAGTTGACAATGGAATCTGACTGTTGCCAGTTTGTGAAGAAATTCCGCAAGTGTCAAATTTATGCAAATAAGATTCATGTTCCTCCGACACTGTTGAACGCCATTTCCTCTCCATGACCCTTCTCCATGTGGGAATTGATATGATTGGCATGATTGAGCCCAAAGCTTCAAACAAATATTGTTTTATTCTGGTGGCTATTGATTACTTCACAAAGTGGGTTGAAGCGGCATCGTACGCAAATGTGACCAAGCAAGTTATTGTAAGGTTTATCAAGAATCATATTATATGTCATTATGGTGTGCCAAGCAAGATCATTACTGATAATGGATCGAAAATGAATAATAATATGGTGGAAGCTCTTTGCAAAGACTTCAAAATCTCACATCATAATTCTTCTCCCTACAGACTCAAGATGAATGGGGTTTTTGAAGCTGCGAATAAGAACATCAAGAAGATCATTCAGAAGATGGTTGTGACATATAAAGATTGGCATGAAATGCTCCCATTTGCTTTGCATGGGTACTGTACATCCATCCACACTTCAACAGGGGAAACCCCTTTCTCTCTTGTTTATGGCATGGAAGTTGTGCTCCCCATGGAGGTTGAGATCCCATCATTGCATGTTTTGATGGAAGCCAAGTTGACTGAAGCTGAATGGTGTCAGACCAGATATGATCAGCTGCATTTGATTGAAAAGAAGAGATTGATTACCATGTGTCATGGTCAGTTATATCAACAGAGAATGAAGAAAGCATTTGATAAGAAGGTCAAACCTCACATGTTCAGAGAAGGTGACCTCGTGCTCAAGAAGATTCTATCTTTCAAAACTGATGCTAGGGGAAATTGGACTCCTAATTATGAAGGCCCATATGTTGTTAAGAGAGTCTTTTCAGGCGGTGCTTTGATTCTTACAACTATGGATGGTGAAGAGTTCACTCGTCCTATGAATTTCGATGTAGTCAAGAAATACTTCGCCTAAAAAGAAAAAGAACAACTTGCTAAGTTGAAAACCCGAAATGACGACTTAGGTAAAAAATAATCGTCTCGGTGGATTAAAAACCCGAAAGGGAGATCCAGGAAAAAGTTAGAGACATGAAACAAAAAATTTATCCCGGTAGATTGAGTACTCCACCTTGGGGCAATCTAGGCAAAAATTAGGGATTATGGCAAGTAACTGCACCCAGCCGGTTTTGAGCAAGTCATTTGGTTCTGATTCATCATTCTCGACCGAAGACAAGCACGGTGGATTTTGAAGTTGGTAGGGAGAGTAGTGATCATTGTATTCAATGTAACTCTTTTCCATGTAAATTACCATTTTCAAACTTTGTAAAGATCCATGGAGTCTCGTCATTTACGGACTACCATTCTATTGAATAAAGTTGAGCTTTTATCCAATTGTTTATATTATTATTTACTTATGTTAAATAAACTTGAATTTTTATGATGATAATTTTGAAATAAATTAATAAATAATAATTTTTCTTAAAAAATAATAAAAACATTCACTTTAAGAATAATTGATTTCAGCAAGAAATGTCAACAACAATCTAAGAACAGGTAAGTCTTGGAGTGTGGAGCATTGTTGGTTTCCTCCCCAAGTAGTTGGTCTGGTAATTCTTTTCCTCCCCAACAGTTCGTCATTTGTCCTCGGTTTGGTTGATGAGTTTCTCCCCGAATAATTTCCTCTCCCCGACAGAGTTGGTGGGTTTTATCCCTGGTTGAGCTGCCGATCGGTCCCCTTTACAAATCCATACTCCCCAGCTGAGGTGCTCATGTTTTGTATCCCCCTATTATTGATTTGTGATTGAACCTTGGAGATCCAGAACCTTTATTTGGTTTCCATTTTGCATTTGATTGTTTATCTTTGCCTTGGAATTGGTTTATTTTGCAATTTCCAAGAAGAATTAGATAATTATTCAGAAATGTGACTGTCTTGGTCACAACATCCTCAACAATTTGCTTAAATCCTCATGCATAATTTTTATCTCTTGTATTCCCTGGCGGAGTTCATCTTCTAATAGAAGTCCCCCTTTTCCCGACAATGTTTGATTCTAAGTAGTATTTGATTTAGTCCCCTGCAAGGTCGTCTTCTATTTAACATGTTGTTGGCTTAAAATTCCCCGTAATACTGATTTGTGTGGGTCCTCAGCAGATCCTTCTCCATACTCGACATGTTTGGTTGATCATCCTTCAGCATGTTCCCCATGACTTTCCCAGCCAGAGTAGATTCATTTGGAGCTAGATGATTTATTTTCATCCCTAGCAAATTCTCCAGTTGGTGTTTCCATCGTGTTGAGATTAGCCGAGTGTTGCAGTGATGATTCAAATCTTTGTTATTTGTATCCTTTGTGATGTTTTGTCAGCATAATCATAATCATATACATACATGTTCATGCATACAACACAATATCAGATATTTCATTGTGTATCTTATCATATTGACTTTTTCATCTGATCCCCTTCTTTGGTAATATTATGTTTCCATGCAGATTTGATGTGTCTGTCCTCCTTCAATTGCAAAATGTCCCCTTAAGTAGAAAGAGTTTATCCTTTATCATTCCCCACTAAGTTATTTCCTCGTGGATGATGATTATTTCAATTTCCTCCCCAATTTATTATCTGGATGGAACCTCACCCACTGAGTTATATCCTCATTGGGTTGAGTATTTGATTGACCGTTTCTTTCTAGTTCTTACCTAGATAGGTCTTTTGGTCTCCAAGAGTTTATTACCCAGTAACCAGTAATATTCTTCTTGATGTTGAGTACTTTACTTTTTCCTGATACCCGGTAAAATGTAATCTACTTCCTTTGTTTTCCCCAACGGGTTCGCTATCATGTTTCCCTAGTGAGTTTATCCTTGATATGTTCATCCTAACCGATGACGAATATTCTTCCTTTTTGGTATTCTACCCAGTAAAAGGTAGCTGTAATCCCTATTTTATTCCCCAGGGAGTCTATCCTTGATATGTTCATACTAATCGGTGACATATTTTCTCTTCTCTTTGGTCTTCTACCCAGTAACTGGTAGTTGTAATTCCTACTTTCCCATGGTGAGTTTATCCTTGTTATGTTCATCCTAATCGATGATGGATATTCTCTTTGGTCTTCTACCCAGTAACTGGTAGATATAATTCTTATTTCTCCTTGGCAGTTTATCGTTGATATGTTCATCCTAACCGATGACGGATATTCTTCTTTTGAGTTTATCCTTGATATGCTCACTTTAACCAATGACATATACTCTCTCTGTTGGTCTTCTACCCAGTAATCGGTAGTTATAAATCCTATTTGATCTACTTCCCCAATAGGTTATTCTTACCCAGTTGACCGGTAACGAATACACCTCTTTTTCGCGGTGAGTCATAATTGATATGTTTACCCTAACCAGTAATGGATGTCCCTCTGTTAGAGTATATTATCTTTCTACCCAGAAATCGGTAATAGATAATATATATCTTGTGCTCCTGTGTTGAAGTCCATTCTTCCCCAGTTGAGTTTGAGTGCGCAGTGAGATCGCCATCCCCTATTTGGATTGAGTATTTAAGCTTTGTTCTGATCTACCCATTTCCCTTGTAGATTTCCCTTATCCCCGGACCGAGTCCTTCCATTGATTTATTTTCGGGGAAAATCCCTCGTGTCTCCAACAATTTTTAAGACGTAGTCTGGCCCACACATCGCTTTTATCCCCCAGAGTCTCTGTCTCCCTAGTGACTTTTCCTTATGGAATACATTATGCTCATGTGGACTTTCAGTCTCTCCAGATTCTTTTCCTTTGTGGCAATATATTCCCCATAAGTTTTACTTTTAACATTCATATCATATGCATCATGAGGACTCTTAGGGACCAAAATTTGTTTCTAGATGTTGTTATTTAAGTCCATTCTACTGAGTTGATACGAAGGTTTTAACCTTCACATCCTCAGTTAGAATGTCCTTAAATAGGGGAAACTGTAAGACCCTAATTTTGACCCTAATATCCCTCATTCTATCTTATCATATGCATTGGCTTTGGGATCAAACCTTGACATCCTCCTTACCCCTCATTCATTGGGTATGTATTAGGGGAGATCATCAAGCACATTTGATTGTATCATACTTTGTTTTTTCTTTGTTTACTAACCAAAATACCAAAAATATGTCTATGTATAGCTCTGTTCCCTTTGTAGGTAGTGTGTGCATCCACCACTGCCTTATCAAGCTCACAATTAGGGTTTGAGACCCTTAGTTCAAGGAGATCAATCAAGAGAAGGTTCACATTGGTTATAGACATCATATGTGGATCCCCATGATCTTCACTTATCATTTTGATCAAGAAATCATCAAGAATTTGAAGCTAGGTTGCCTTGGAAAACTCTAATTCATCTGGGTATCTTGTGTGACTTCCTGAGTAAGTTTCTTCAACATTTGATCAAATATTTCAAGTGATACTTCATATTACATTATCTTATACATATATGATCCCCCATGAGTCCCAAAGATCAAGATAACTTCAAGTTTGCAAGTTGGTTCGAAGAGGTTGACCAGAGAAAGTCAATTGGTCAAAATTGAGGTTCCCTAGACCCTATCTCCTATAATTTTTGTCATATGAAAATTATTCCAAGTGAAAAGTTACTCCTTATGACATTGCAAACAACTTTAATGTTGATGTCAAGAGATAGTTTTTCTTGGAAAATCATTTTTTATGGTGAAAGATTATAGGTCATTTTGTTTGTGCCCTAGTTAGGAGGTCAACTTCCAAGGATCATAATTTGCTCAATTTTTATAAGATGAAGGCCATCCAAGTTTCATGATCAATTTCAAGATGTCCTCTCCAACTTTTATTCTTTTATAAATGTAAAATTCAACTTGCAAAGGCATGTGCCAAGATGAAACATTATATGTCATTTTGGGCCATTACCATTGAACAAGCAATTTTCCTCAAGTTCTAAAATGCATAACTCCGTCATGCCAAATCCAAATGAGGTCCAATTTATGAATAAATTGAATAGGATTTAAAGAGATACAACTTTTATGAAGGAATCTTTTCCATTTGAAGATCATAGCAAAAGTTATTCAAGGAGGAAGAAGTGGATATTTGACTTGGTACTTAGAAAATGTTCAATTATGTTTGATTTCTCAAACTTCCACCTCAAAATTCATCACTATAAAAGCTCCAAATAGAAAAGTGTTAAACATCAAAGTTGTTCCTCTTGACGCCAACTTTCCAAAAAGTCCAAGATCACCTCATTTGGACTAAGATTGAGGGACTTGCACATGGTTCCTTTCATAGGTTAGTTTTGGAAAAATTTGAATTCAATTATCCATTTCCTTTTTCATGCTTACATGTTATTGCTGCAGGGTTAATTGTGCATGAATTGGAATGTAATAGCATCATGAATTGGTCCTAAATCATTGCCCATCCATCCATGCACGAACTTGCTAATTTTTGCAAATTTTCAAAGGGTGAAAAAAGGAATCCCATTGCCTACTTAAACAAGCTCATTGCCTTAGAAATAACACACACACCTTGCCCAAGCTTTGCCAAGAGATCTAAGAACCTCACACCATAAAATTTCTTGAAGATTTCTTTGAAATCGAGTTTGAATTTGACCTTCTGTTTTGAAGTTCAAACTCCAAGGATTCATAGCCTTTCTCATCTCAATTGATCACTGCAAGCAAGAAGAGGAAGAATCAAGCAAATTTAGATCGAGATCAAGCCAATTTGAAGCTACCCGAAGGTGATTTTTTAGAAACTTCGAGCCTTTGATTCTCTCTCAATTCTTCACCATTCTCTATGATTTTTGGTTGGCTGAAGTCCTACCAATGTAGGCAACAAGATTGAGTTGCTTTGAGGTCAAATCGAAGCAACTCAGATCATGAACCTCAAATTTCAAATCCATATATCTTTCTATATACTTGGAATTGGAAGAAATGAAGGTCAGATTCGTGCTTATGAGCATTTTACCTTCAAAAAAATGTACTCATTTTTCATTTTTCATTTGGTTGAGGGTGGACCAGTCCGGTGAGGTCCACCGGAGAAGATGGACGGAGCTAGGGCTCCGGTGGTGTGTGTAAGACCCCAATTTTGACCCTAAGATCCCTCATGCAATTCCATTATAAACATAAGCTTTGGGATCATACCTTGGAATCCTCCTTACCCCTCTTTCATTGGGTTTGTTTTGGGAGAGATCACCAAGCACTTTGAGATTATATCATACATGTATATTATCATTTTACTAACCAAAATACCAAAAATATGTCTTTGCATTTGCCTAACTTTTTGTAGGAAGGGCATGTTCTCATTGATTCATCAAGTTCACATCTAGGGTTTGAGACCTTCATGAACAAAGAGCACAACCAAGAATTGATTCAAGGATGGTTATGAACATCATATATAAGTTCCATTGTTCTCTACATGTTATATTAATCAAGTTTTCTTCAAGAGTTTGAGGGTGATTTGCCTTGGAAACCCTAGTTTGACTGGGTATCTTGAGTAACTTCTCCAACAAGCTATCTCACCAATTGATCAAATTTATCAAGGGACACTTCAAATTTCATCATATTATGCATATATGATCTACCATGATCCATGAAAGTCAAGAGAATTGGAAAGTAGCAAGTTGGTTGATGGTGGTTGGCCAAATGAATTCATCTGATTAAAACTGGGTCTCCCTAGACCCTATCTCCTACAATTTTCACCATATGAAAATTATTCCAAGAGCAAACTTACTCTAAATGACATTCTAAACAACTTTCACGATGAGACCTAGAGCTAGTTTTGCTTGGAAAATCATTTTCTACGTTGAAACATTATAGGTCATTTTGTCTAAACCCTAATTTGAAAGTCAACTTCCCAAGGCCATAACTTGCTCAATTTTTATGAGATTAAAGATTTCCAAGTTTCACAATCAAATTAAATGTGTCTACTTCAACTTTTATGTTTAGAGTAAGAGCTAATTCAACTTTTTTGAGCATGTGATATGAGGCTACATTATAGGTCACTTTTGACCTATACCATTGATCAAGTGATTTTTCCAAACTTCAAAAATGCATAACTCTATCATTTCAAATCCAACTGACATTAAATTGGTAACCATTTTGAATGTATTTGAGATAGATACAACTTTGATGAAGACACTTTTCTCATTTGAAGCTCCTATAAAAAGTTAAGCAAGGTGGAATATTGAGACATATGGCTTGACACTTAGAAAATTTTTGATATGTCAAATTTTTCCAAACTTCCACCTCAAATTTCTATAAGTTCCAAGCTCCAAATGAAAAAGTGTTCAACATCAAACTTGTTCCTCTTGATCTCACCTTTCTAAAGAGCTCAAATTCATTCATTTTGGACTTTAAATGCATAGGCTGCGCATGGCTTAAATAGGCTAATATCATTTGGCATGGATCAATCTTCAAACATCAATGTACATGTGCCTTGCAATCCAAGCCTACTCCAACACATCTGATCTTCAATTTGGACCTTCAAACCATCATTTCATGGGCCTATGCGCGCCCATGCAGCATTGCATCATCATTTGCCAATTTTGGAAAGTAAAAGTGAGTGTGCAAATATCACATGATTCAGCTATAAATAAAGCTTCAATTGCTCAGAATTGACAACACCATTGCGCCAGCTTTGATCCTCCATTGAAAACCCTTCACTCTCATAGGATAAACCTGATAAATTCGTTTGAATTTGAGCTTGAATCTCCACTGTTTTGGAATTCAATTCTCCAGGAATCCATTGCTTCTAAACCTTTCCATTCCCTTCCTGCAAGCAAGTAGAGTGAGTCCAAGCACAAGCAAGATCAAGATCCATCGTGTTCAGACCTCCATTGAAGGTAATTTTCAAAAAAATTAAACTCTTCGATTCTCTTAAATTCTTGCTCAATTCCATTGATTCTTTGGTTGTCTGAAGTCCTACCAATATAGGCAAGAAGATTGAGTTACTTTGAGGTCAAATCGAAGCAACTCAGTTCATGTACCTCGAATTTCAATTCCATATATCTCTCAATATATTTGGAATTGGAGTGAATGGAGGTCAAATTCGAGCTCAGTGCCATTTTTTCTTTAAGATCATGTCCTTGTTTTTCTTTTAGGTGATGGTTCATGTTGACCAGTCCGGTGAGTGCCACCGGAGAAGATGACTGGAGCTCTGGCTCCGGCGATGACTTGGCAAGGTTGTGAACCACATGATCCATCCTCCACGTTTTAATCTTGATCGTCCCTTGTAATTACCATTGGTACAACGTAGTTGACTAAGGCACATGTGGAACGCGCGTTTTGGATCATCAGACCTGCCACCTCAATTAATGAGGGAGATCTGATGGTCCACGTAATTTAGAATTTCTGATATTTTATTTTAATTGCATTTTCTTCAATAATTCATATTAAATTCAATATTGATCCAAAAAAATATGGGACTTTCACCAAAAAGTTTCAAATATTTTTTTATTTCATATTCTGAATTAAAATTATTTTTTGGATCATTATTAATATTTTTCATTAATTAATTGATTTTGCATTTGTTTTTAATTGTTTAAAAATATTTTTAAATGTCCAAAAATTATGAATTTTTTTCTCCAAGGTCCTTTGACATTGTTTGACCTATGATAAATCTCATGGACATTTCTTTGGTGTTTTGATGAGATTTTAGGAATTGGACAAAATATATTTGATTTAAATGCATTATTTTATTATTTTCAATTGAATAAATGCCATTTAAATTTTGTTGACCATTTGTATTGACTTAATTGAGTTAGCTTGTTTGTTGTTGGGTCTTGGTCAAGGTTGACTTGACTTTGTTAAGTTAATACCATTGGATTTAGGGGATTGATGGAATATACATTCCATCTCCCAAAATAAATGAATGATATTAACTTCTAACTTACTTCTAACTAACAAAACTAACTTCTAACTTACTAACTATTAAATTTTAATTTTAAGCTTTTACTTTAATGCAAGTTACTTTTAGCATTTTATTTCATTTGCCATTGTACATATCATTCTTATTGTTTATGTTAATGTAATTTTCACTTTATCCACTTGGACCATATTGTGTGATATATTTTGTTTACTTTGTTTGTTTGTGTGGTCTTTGACCATTAATGTACATAATAATCATAAAAACCCTAAAAAAACTTTTGAGTGGACTGTTGGTTTGATCTTGGACAAATGGACTTAGAATCCAAGCAACCTCCCTATGCAAATGGACTTGGCCAATGCCAACTTGTTGAAGAACCAAGTGCTTGCAATTTGAAATTCATCTGATACATCTTTCAAGATCTCTCTAAGATTCATCTACAACATGGTCATTGTGAAGCTGTTATTTTGAACCTGTGACTTTGTGGAATTCATCTGTTACATATGCTATTTCTGAAGAAGATCATGAAGTGGATAAGCTTGGATGAGGCCATCTTTATTTGATGCCTTGCTCTTCAAGATAATATAATTGTGCATTTGTGTGCTGTTTGATTCGAAAAGTCCAAGGGAATTCTGGGTTTCTATTGACATACTAGTCTATTGGTTTTCTACCAATTTGGTCAGATCTTTTCAACTTTAAACTTTTATTTTTTGTACATAGGGTAGTCTCTTCATCTTCTCCCAATTTCTTTAATTTCAAAATCCCTCCCTCCATTTTAAAAAATCTTCTTTGTGTGAACTACTTTTATTCTAAACTTTGACCACTTTTGCAAAAAGGTAGAAACTTTGGCCTTATGCCATTGCATTTTCAAACTTCTTTTTCTTAAATCAAACTTGTAAATAAGGAACAAACCCATTCAAAAATCATTTTAGGCATTTATGCCTTTCAAACTTAGATTTTGTTAAAATCAACCCACTCATTTTGAAATTTGTAGCACGAACTACGAGGTTTTGATCCCTCATTTTTATGTTGGTACGTAGGCACAAAACCGAAGGTCTTGTCAAACACAAAAATATAATCAATAAATTCTTTTCTCTTCCCCCCATTCTATTTGTTTGTAAACATCACTTTGTACAAAATACATATGCACACAAAAAGGGCTCCCTAGGAGTACCTAGGACACTTTGGGTGCTAACACCTTCCCTCTGTGTAACCAACCCCCTTACTTGTGATCTCTGACTGTTATTAGTTTTTATTTGAAAACTTCTTACTTATTGGGTTTTGTTCTTACTTTTTCCCTTTTCCCTTGGAAACAATAAAAGCGCAGTGGCGACTCTTGTTATTTGATCTCTAGCTTGTCAATAGCTTGATGATCATGAATTTCTTGCTACAGAAATTAAGTGGCGACTCTGCTGGGGACTAGTCTCCAGTGGGTTTAGCCTACTTTTTGTGTGAATATATTTGTATATATATGTGATGTTTGTGTATTTATTTGTATGATATAATTTGCTTGTTGTGCTTGGTGATCTCTGAGTGGTGAGATAAGTTCCAACTCGAACTTGAGTGAAATTAAGATAGGAGGATGGTATAGTCATGTTCGACTTGTGTGGAGTAGTTCTTAACAAGCTGGCTTGAGATCCATCTGCTCAGTGGAGACTCCTTTGGATTTGGAAATGTCATACAAGTATTTGTGGTTAGGCATTACTATCTCTAATTGGGTCTGAGAAGTTGGGGACTTTAGAACATTTAACCCATCTTGGCCTATTTAGGACGTAGTGCGGAAACTATTCAAGTGTAGACTTGATAACAGTTGTTACGCGATACTACACTTAGACGAGTTTCTCTTGAGAATATTATGGGTCGATGAGTCAATCATCTTAACCTGTAATATTCGATAGATGGAATTAAGACTCTGGGAACTTTTTAGAACATGATCTACAGGTTTTTATCCTTAGTTCACTCCTTTGGGATGGTTCTTAACCCAGACTCCATGCTCGTGACTTGCAATAAACCCTTGATTCTTGGTTGATCCAATCAAGTCTTGTCAATATCAATGGAACTTGGGTGTTGATAAGGTGCAAACCATAATCCACCAAAATGGATGATTGATCTTCACAATGACTTGATTCATCCCTTGACCTTTGTTTGCCTTGTGTGTGATCCCTTATTTGTGATTGTTGCATTCATGCGCATCATAACATTCATCACACGAAAATTTCAAGGAACTAAGGTATCATTGCAAATATTTTCAGACCATGGATTATGGACGAAGGAACACTAAGAAGTACAGTTTCAGATGTCCCGATTTTAAAGAGTTAAGGAAGCTAGCATCTTTTATATTAGATCCCTTAGAATTTAAACAACGTCATGAGAAGCTTCTGTCCATCTTGCCTGCTGATGTGGTTGAAGGACTCTTGAGTGTGTTGGTGTAGTTCTATGATCCTCTCTACCATTGTTTCACTTTCCCAGATTTTTAGCTTGTGCCTACCTTGGAGGAGTATTCTCATCTTTTGGGGATACCTGTTTCTAATAGAGTACCTTTTAGTGGATTGGAGGAGATTCTCCGATCTAGTATTATTGCTGAAGCTCTTCACTTGAAGAAGTCTGAGATAGAGGCTCATTTGGTGAAGAAAGGAGGATTGTTTGGGTTGCCATCTGTTTTCCTCATCAAGGAAGCTACTACTTTGCTCAAGCTGGTAGTGTGGATGCTTTTGAAGCTATCTTTGTGTTGCTCATCTATGGATTAGCTTTGTTCCCTAACATTGACGGTTTTGTTGATGTTAACGCCATTAGACTTTTCTTGATTGGGAATCCTGGGCCTACTTTGTTGGGGGATATGTATTTCTCTTTGCATCTAAGGAATTCTAAGGGTGGTGGAACGATTGTCTGTTGCATTCCTCTTTTGTACAAGTGGTTTATTTCGCACTTGCCTCAGACACCTGCTTTTGTGGAGAACAAACAATGTCTAAGATGGTCTTAGAGACTTTTGTCTCTCACTGATGATGATATAGTTTGGTATGACCCATCTTTAAGTAGTTTGGAGATTATTGATAGTTATGGTGAATTCTCTAATGTGCCTCTCATTGGTACACAAGGAGGAATTAATTATAACCCTGCTTTGGCTCGTCGTCAACTTGGGTTCCCCTTGAGAGACAAACCTAATAACACTTTGTTAGAAGGTCTTTTCTATTAAGAGGGTAAAGATCCCCAACATTTGAAGCAGAAGAGTGTGCATGCTTGGCATAATGTGCATAGTAAAGGAAGATCCGAGCTTGGTCCGTGCAATTGTGTAGCTTTGGAAGCTTACACTCTTTGGGTGAAGAAGAGAGCTATGGAGTTGAAGATGCCTTATCCTTGTGAAAGACCTATGTCTATGGCTGTGGTTGAGCCATTAACTCTCCCTAACCAAGATGTAGAGGAGTTGGAAGACGCGCTCATCAAGATGAAGCAAGAGAAGGATATGTGGGAAGAGTGTTTCCATGCATTGAGCAAGAAGCATGAAGAGCTACAGTTGGAGTCTAAGGACAAAGATGCATTGATTGAGCTACTTGAAGACCGAGTGACGAAGAGACAGAGAGAGCTAGAGGTTTCATCTTCTAGCATGCCTCAACCTTCCGTTGCTTGGAAGAAGATTGTTGACCAGCTTGTCCTCGAGAAGACTCAGATGAAGGCTTCTTTTGAGACCGAGATCCGTCGCATTCGAAGGAAGTACACGCCTTCAGTCAGATCTTCTGACATTGTTGTTAGGGATCCTTAGGATGACTAATCTCCTTTTCTCTTGTATCTTTTATTTTGGTTTCTGAAATTGTACTCTGTGTAATCCTTCCAATTTATATAAATGAAAAGAGATTTTTGGTCACACCAAATTGTTGCAATTGCCATTTCAATATTATATGTTTGCAAATGATATAGTAAGTTCCTTAGAAGTAAAAAATAATCAAGCATTTACATTTCATGCATCATTTACATAAGCATGTTTTTGCAAGGTGTCTGATTGATGTTCTTCTGTGCTTTAGCCAAGCTGAATCACCGGTACAACACCAGAGCCAATCATCAGAGAATCATGGAACACCTCGAGCAATAAAACAGAGAGCTGAAGGATGAGATTGCCCGTCTGACTGCCATGATGGAGTCAGTCCTTGCTGCTCAAAGCCAAGCTTCTCCAACACCTGCAACTCCTCCCGCGAGGACAGTTATCTCAGAAGTAGTTACCTCTACTGTGCCTGCTGCCACCGTCCACTTCGCACCAAACTTGCCTGCCGGTTTCCCGTGGGGAATGCCGCCCAACTTTGTGCCAGAAGGCTTTGCGCCTACTTTTGCTTCTATGCCGGCATCTAGCCCGGTTATGTCCGTGCCACCTCCAGTTGTGCACACTCTGCCTCGCGTAGAGGATACCATCTATCATTCCGAGCCATCTGAAGGCCCAGACGTCTATGAAAATATGGATGAAATGAAAGACCAATTTCTTGAGCTGCACAAGGAATTGAAAATGCTGAGAGGTAAAGATCTGTTTATGAAGAGTGCTGCTGAATTGTGATTGGTACGCAATGTTAAAATCTCGGTGAAATTCAAAGTGCCTGACTTTGAAAAATATAAGGGGAACTCTTGTCCGCTCAGTCATCTTGTGATGTATGCCCGCAAGATGTCAACTCAGATAGATAATGATCAATTGCTTATTCACTACATCTAGGATAGCTTGACTGGTGCTGCGCTCCGTAGGTATATGGGGTTGGATAGTGCAAGCATCCGCACCTGGGAGAGGCTTTTGTGAAGCAATACAAGTACAATGTGGATATGGCGCCAGATAGGGACCAGTTGAGGTCCATGTCTCAGAAAGATAAGGAGATATTTAAAGAGTACGCACAGCGACGGAGGGAGTTGGCTGCCCAAATCACTCATCCTTTGGAGGAGAAAGAGATGACAAAAATCTTCTTGGAAACCCTGAGTTCATTTTATTATGAAAGCATGATCGCCACTGCCCCCAGTGATTTTACCGAAATGGTAAATATGGGGATGAGACTTGAAGAAGGGGTCCGTGAAGGACGTTTGTCAAGAGATGAGGCATCAACGAGTAAGAAGTATGGTAGTAGTTTCAGCAAGAGGAAGGATAGTGAAACCAATGCAATTTCCAGTGGGAGGCAAAGGAGGCCTCAAATTAGAAGAAATCCACCACCACGTCAACATCATCATCATCAAGTATCTTTCGTTATTCCAGTATTTTCTAATCAGCAAATAACACCAACTCAACAACACATCAACGTCAACAAAAACAACCGCAACAAAGAACAAACACCTACAACAACAACAATTCCAACAACAATCATCATCAGCAGCAGAACTTTGAGAGGAAGAAGGTCTCTTTTGACCAATTCCTATGTCATACGCCGAATTATATCCCTCGTTAGTTCTCAAGAACTTGATTCAACCGAGGAACCTACCACAAATCCCAGAACCACTTCCTTGGTGGTATAAACCTGAGCTTCACTGTGCTTTTCATCATGGTGCACCTGGGCATGATATTGAAAACTGTTATCCATTTAAGTATGAGGTGCAAAAGCTTTTGAAGAGTGGTATGGTGTCTTTTGAAGACCGCGCGCCTAATGTGAAAGCTAACCCTTGGCACGTTCATGGGAACTCTTCAGTGAATATGGTGGACGACTGTCTTAGTGAATTTAAAGTTTTCGATGTCCGGTTTATCCGAAGATCTTTGGTGCAGATGCACAAAGATATCTGTTTGGTGAGTGATTGTGAACATGACCATGATGGTTATGTTGTCTGTTGTGTGAGCCCAAGAGGGTGTGATATAGTGAAAAGGGACATCCATCGTTTGATGGATGAAGGCATGATTCAGATTGTTCAATCCCGTCATGTAGATGACGACGTCAATGTCATAGTGTCCGTTTTCAAACAGCAAGAGCGGTTAGTAATTCAGTATGATAGCAACATCAACAAGAATGTCAGTCAAAGATCAGTATCGCCTTTGGTAATACAATTAGCGGGCCCAGTCCCGTATTCATCTGATAAGGCTGTACCGTATTAGTATAATGCTACAATGATAGAGAATGGTCAAGAGGTCCCATTGCCTACGACCAGTTCAGTGGTGAGCATTGGTGATGTAACGAAGGTGACCCGCAATGGTTGAGTGTTTGGGCCAATTGTCCTAGAAATTAAAGAAGAGTTGATTGTTGGTAAGAAGGCGGAGGTGCCTAATGTAGATCCAGTTGGCTGTTCAAAAGATAAGTCTGGTGAATCCAGCAACTTGAAAGCCAATGATGATGATGAGGTACTCCGACTGATTAAGATGAGTGAATTTAATATGGTAGAGCAGCTGCTCCAAACTCCCTCAAAGATTTTTGTGTTGTCTCTGCTTTTGAATTCCGAAGCGCACAGAGAAGCACTGCAGAGAGTTCTTGAACAGGCATATATGGAGCAGGATGTTACTGTGGATCAATTTGATCACATTGTGGCTAACATCACTTCATGCAATAATTTGAGCTTTTGCGACGAAGAACTCCCTGAGGAGGGAAGGAATCATAACCTGGCTTTGCATATTTCAATGAACTGTAAGGAGGATGCTTTGTCAAATGTGCTTGTTGACACCGGTTCGTCACTCAATGTGCTCCCGAAGTCAACTTTGTCAAAGTTATCTTATCAAGGAGCGCCCATGAGATATAGGGGGGTGATTGTCAAAGCCTTTGATGGCTCGCGCAAAACGGTAATTGGTGAAGTGGACCTTCCAGTCAAGATAGGTCCGAGTGATATTCAGATTACTTTCCAAGTAATGGATATCCACCCAACCTACAACTGTTTATTAGGAAGGCCATGGATTCATGAGGCAGGAGTTGTTACCTCCACTCTGCACCAGAAATTGAAATTTGTCAAGAATGGCAAGCTAGTGATTGTGGGAGGAGAGAAGGCGCTGTTGGTTAGCCATCTGGCATCTTTCTCGTATTTTGAAGCTGAGGATGAGGTTGGGACTCCGTTACAAGCCTTATCTATTGCTGTTGAGAAGAGAGTTGGGGCACCTATGTCCTCGTTGAAAGATGCTCAGAAGATTGTTGAAGAGGGTGCTGTTGATCAATGGGGGCGCATGGTAGAGGTCTCCGATAACAGAGGAAGAGCTGGTTTGGGGTTCCAGAAAGGCTCATCAATTGCAAGATATGAAGATATGAAACTCAGCTTCCGTAGCGGAGGGTTCATTCATGGCAATGAACAACACTTAGCTGCTGTGCTAGAGGATAGCAAAGAGGAAGACTGCACCAACTTTGTGACGCATGGAAAGACATGCAACAATTGGACTGCTATTGATATTCCTATTATTTTGCATCGATCTAAGTAATTGCTTTTATATTTTAAAATCCTCCTCCTATGCCTAAGGGAGAAGTGAACATTGTTGGGCATTTTAAATTGATCATTAATAAAATTAATTCTATTTATCCACATCTTTGATGCTTATCTTTACTTTTTGCTTTATTCTGAAAATGGTAATCACAAAAAACATAAATGAAAAATATAATTTTCCATTTGCATAATATTTGGTCACAAATTCACTTCTCTAAAATCAAAATATCAAATCATTATGCAGGTTGGTTCCTAACCCCATTGAATACAATGATCCTTCTCCTTCTCCAAATTTTGAATTCCCTGTGTTTGAGGCCGATGAGGAAAGTGATGTAGAAGTGAGTGATGAATTGACTCGTCTTCTTGAGCAAGATGAAAAGATTATTCAGCTGTTTGAAGAGCAGATTGAGCTAGTCAACTTGGGTTCCGAAGATGATGTGAAGGAAGTCAAGATTGGGTCTCGGCTGTGTCCAGATGCTAAGAAGGGGTTGATTGATCTTCTTCGAGAATATTCAAATGTGTTTTCTTGGTCCTATCAAGACATGCCTGGTTTGGATTCTGAGATTGTGGAGCATAGATTTCCGTTGAAGCCAGAATGCCCGCCAGTCAAGCAGAAGTTGAGAAGAACGCATCCTGATATGGCTGTGAAAATCAAATAGGAAGTTCAGAAACAAATTGATGCTGGTTTCCTTGTAACCGCTGAGTATCCGCAATGGGTGGCCAATATTGTGCATATGCCAAAGAAAGATGGAAAAGTCCGCATGTGTGTTGATTATAGAGATTTGAATAAAGCCAGTCCGAAAGATGATTTCCCTCTGCCACACATTTATATGTTGGTAGACAATACTGCTAAATTCAAAGTCTTTTCGTTTATGGATGGATTTTCCGGATATAATCAGATCAAGATGGCACCTGAAGATATGGAGAATACCACATTCATTACACCCTGGGGAACATTCTGCTATAGAGTGATGCCTTTCGGTTTAAAGAATGCTGGTGCAACTTACCAGAGAGCAATGACTACTCTTTTTCATGATATGATGCATAAAGAGATTGAAGTATATGTCGACGACATGATTGCTAAATCGATTGATGAAGAGGAACATGTTGAGCATTTGTTGAAGCTATTCCAGCGTTTGAGGAAGTATAAACTCCATTTGAATCCCAATAAGTGTACTTTTGGTGTTCGTTCTAGTAAGTTGTTGGGCTTTATTGTCAGCGAGAAGGGTATTGAAGTTCATCTTGCCAAGGTTAAAGCAATACAAGAGATGTCTGCCCCAAAACTGAGAAGCAAGTCAGAGGTTTTCTCGCCCACTTGAATTATATTTTCAGATTCATTTCCCACATGACTGCCACATGTGCGCCTATATTCAAGCTTCTTAGGAAAGATCAGTCTCGTGATTGGACCGAAGATTGCCAGAAAATATTTGACAGTCACTACGCCAAAAACTGGAATAGATAGCGCACCTTAGAGGGCGCTTTATTACAAAAGCGCACTCTAAAGTGAAGCAAAAAAATAAGGAGCGAACAACTGGAATAGACAGCGCACTTTAGAGGGCGCTTTTGTAATAAAGTGCCCTCTAAGGTGAAGCGAAAAAATAAGGAGGAGATAGAGGGACAACAATACAAGACGCTTTTTAGAAAGCGCCCTCTAAGGTTACCCTTAGAGGGCACTTTTAAAAAAACGCTCTATAAGTCCATGTGCATTTCCAGTTTATAAAGCGCTTTTGGAAAGCCTTAGAGAGCGCTTTAATAAGCGCCCTCTTAGGCCCCCTTTAGAGGGCGCTTTTTTCCACAAGCGCCCTCTAAGGTCCCCTTTAGTAAACATTAAAATTATAACATACTGCGCGTTTTGTTATTTCACTCTCTGTTATTTTCGTTCTTTTTCACGTTAGGGTTCTCACTGCTACGATTTTCGCTACTTCTAAGGCGTTCTCCTTCCACCTCTGTTAGATCTACGACGTTTCCTCCTTCTATTAATTCGTTGTTAGCTGTTCGATTTTGACACCATAGGTATTTTTCTAATCTTCATATTACTTGGTTTCTCTTCTGACGTTCGCTATTGTTCATTTTTAGTTTCATTTTTCTTGGTTCATACATTTATTGAGTATTCTCAACAATAATTATTGTGTTGCAATGCTAGCAATGGAGACTAGGCATTATGGGTTAAATTTCACCAACTGTTCCATTTGTTTCTCGATGTAGAAAAAGGAGGCAGCAATATCTAAAATACCTTCTACCAATCAAAGGTACACTATGCAGCTTATGAGTGTATTTATTCTAGCATACATAGCGTAGCTAGTAACTTAAGAAGTTTAGGTATGGATGTTATTTGATAGAGTAAATTAGAGTCGACTATTCTTCTGTTAGCTTTCAGTTAGACCATTATACAATTCTACATATATATTTTCTAGTCAATGTTTATCTTTTGTAAAAACTATATGATGATATATAACCATGCTACAAATTAGTGCATACCACTAATGCTTAATGCATGGTTCATACATTCTCATGCTATTGAAGTCAGAGATATCTGAAAATGTTGAGAAACTAACTCAATAAACCAAAATTGTTTTGGTTTTGGGTTGTTGTTGGAGACATGAATGCCCTGCACAGAGACTAACTCAATAAAGCGTTGTTTTGTCTCATCCCATTTTTGGTTTCTCTTCTGAAATTGTTTTTTGTTTATTCTAATTAGTAATGGATAATACATGGATGTCTTCCAATCGATTGTCGAGAGAGTACGAGAATGGGGTATCAGAATTCGTTAAGTTTGCCGTTGCGTACGCCGAAGACCCCAGTAGAATGATATGTCCTTGCTTGGGTTGTTGTTATGGGAAACGGGTTGACACAGTTCAGTTGACATCGCATCTAATGAGGCATGGAATTGATCGAAGTTATACATGTTGGAATTTGCATGGTGAGAAAAGTAACGAGAATGTTGAACCGGGGGATAGTACGACCTATGCCTCAAACTATAGTGGCGCAGATACATAAGATTGTGATCGAGTTGAAGAGATTGCAGAAGCACTTGAAGGAGATCTTAAGGATTGTCCCGAAATGTTTGAGAGGTTGGTAAGTGATGCAGAGAAACCTTTGTATGATGGTTGCACTAAATTCACAAGATTGTCTGCGGTATCAAAGTTGTACAACTTAAAGGCGGGCAATGGATGGTCGGATAAAAGTTTCACAGAGTTATTAGCCCTTTTGAAAGATATGCTTCCTGAGGATAATGTTCTTCCCAATCGAACATATGAGACCAAAAAGATGTTGTGCTTGAAATTCTGGTGTAGTCAGAATTCAGATGTTCTACTCCAAGTCATGACATCTGATCTAACCTTGTAATTAATACAGCAAGACAATTATTAACCCCTGTACTAATATGCACACGTTCACATATGTCACAACATCTCATTCTATGTCACCATAGAATGGATGAACACCTGGTTCTGTGCATCAGGAAGAATGACTCAACTGAGATCTATCCTAGCACTCGCTTCTGTTGTTTTCTTACTCAGTTATCAGCATGATGTCTTACTATTGATTTTGGACATCATCTATTACATTGTTCCAGTGTGTTTGTCTTTTTCATGTATTTCCTGAATGAACACGTTAATCTAATTACCACTTATTAGATTGCTAACAACTAGACTATTTGTTAGGTTCATTAATTGTAGGTTAGTAGTTGGTTTCCTGGATTTTCTCTCAGTTGTTGAATCCCTGAAGAATAGCCTGAGAAAATTAATGAAACAGAAAAACCAATCGACCTACACTTTAGCACATGCTGTTGGGAATGAATGTCACAACATTCAGTTCAACAACCAGAACATATGCTGGTTCTGTTATGTTCCTGGAAACGTACTGTGCTAAGTTAGCAGTACTGTAAAAGACCAACTAGTCTCTACTTCAGTATCAGCTTTCAGTATAACCTGTCAACACATCCAGTTTGACAGTTTCACAATGATCCTTCTGCCAGGTCTGTTATCCTTGAAGAGGACAAACTTAAATGAATACTGAACTGAAATCAACCTGCTTATTATTCAGTATACGCTGTCACTGATGAATGTTACAACATTCTGATTGACATTCAAACAGAAGGCTATATACCAGATCTATTATCATCTTGATAAGCTGACTGGAATACCAGCTGAGGTATGACAGTAACAAAAACACATGCAGAAGGAAAACAAACACAGGAAATTGTTAACCCAGTTCAGTCCAACATGACCTACATATGGGGGCTACCAAGCCAGGAAGAAGATCCACTATTAGCAGTATTAATTCAGAGTTAAACTCACCCGTTTACAACTCTTCACTTAATCCCTACCCAATGCAATCTATACCTAGGAACTCCTAGATAGAAACCTCCAGTTTCCATTCCTATCACTACAAATACAATGTAATGTTAACACACCTTGAACTTGCTTCACAGCTTCATTCAAGAACAAAATCACTCTTGCCTACAGGCTTTGAGTTACAAAACTCTCAGCTTTTACCACTGAGAAACACATGGTAACCTTCCCACAGATTGGGAGGTTTACCTCACACACACCCCTAAATTTTCATTCTAGGAGGCTTACAAATACTAGGTTACAATGTGCTATTTATAACCTAATCACCCAACTGGATTTGGGCCTTCAGAAGTCGCAGCAGACTTGTTCTTTGCTGTTACAACTTCAGCAGAAAAATTCTGCTACAAACAAGATCTTCAATCCCTAAACTCTCTCCATATATATCTCCATCCATATTTAGAGCCTATACATATTCTGATTGAGTCTTCAAGACCTCCACATGGGAGTTAGGATATTCACCAGATATCCTTGCTGATCCCAAAATATATACTGAATTAATTAATTCAGTTTTCTACTCAAGTGCGATGTCACAGACCTGATGTCGTGACATCGTACAAGACATGTTGGTCCAGATGTTGAATTTCTTCAACCCAACATATTAAAACAACAGAGGTGATTACATTATTTGTTTTACTAAAATTAATGCCAATCCTAAGGTATTAACAGTGCTCTATTGGCATGAGCTATGATAAGATACATGCATGTCCAAACGATTGCGTTTTGTTTCGAAATGAGTATGCATCGTTAAATGAGTGTCCTAAATGCGGTGTCTCCCGATATAAGAACAAGTTGTCTCCAGCAAAAGTCTTGTGGTATTTTCCTGTTATTCCGAGATTTAGACGCATGTTTCGTAGTTAAAGGTACAGGTCAAATGATTTTAATTGTTTTCTTTATTACAGGTAAAATGGCTTTTATTACAGCAAATTGAGTCAGTTGCATAAAAAAAAAGGTATAAACACAATTATATGATATTTATGCATAGAAAATGTTAATTCTTGATCTTATACTTCACCTAACTAATTTTATGATATTTTAGGTTCATGCTATTGATATTGAACAAAAAGAGGTTGTTGCTAAGAAGACTGTGGCTAGGAAAAAAAACATACATCTCAGAGATGCTTTTGCTACTTAGTTTTATTTCTTTTTAAGTTATGAATTGGTTGTATATTTAGAATCTTTAGAAGTTAAACGATTATATATCAATGGATTGTTGTATATGTATGGATTGTTGTATATAAGGCTTGTTGAATGCAATGTGTGAAAAAGGGCTTCAAATTATACAGTTTTAGGTGTACTGCTTCAATATACAGGTTGTCTAAAATAAATAAAAAATATAGCGCTTTTTAAAAAAAAATATTTAAATAACCACCCACTTTAGAGGGCGCTTTCCAAAATAAGCGCCCTCTAAACCCTTTAAATTTCCACTTTAGAGGGCGCTTTCCAGTAAAAGCGCCCTCTAAACCCTTAAAAGTTTCCACTTTAGAGGGCGCTTTCCAGTAAAAGCGCCCTCTAAACCCTTAAAAGTTTCCACTTTAGAGGGCGCTTTCTTTAAAAAGCGCCCTCTAAAGTGGCCCTTAAAGGGCTTAAAGAGCCACTTTAGAGAGCGCTTTCACCAGGAAAAAAAGCGCTGTCTTTACCTATGCTAGCGCCAGATTAGAGGGCGCTTTAAAGCGCTGTTATAGGCCAAAAAAAGCGCCCTCTTTTCCCTTATTTGGCGTAGTGTCTGCTTGAGCCTCCAATTTTGTCTCCACCTGTTAAAGGAAGACCGTTGATCATGTATTTGACTGTGCTAGAATATAGTATGGGTTGTGTCCTTGGCCAGCAAGATGAGACTGGAAAGAAAGAATTTTCAATTTACTACCTGAGTAAGAAGTTCACCGACTGTGAGACTCGGTATTCTATGCTTGAGAAAACTTGTTGCGCATTGGCTTGGGCTGCTAGGCGTCTGTGTCAGTATATGTTGAATCATACCACTTGGTTGATATCCAAAATGGATCCAATCAAGTATATATTTGAGAAGCCTGCTTTAACTGGGAGAATTTCCCGTTGGCAGATGTTGTTATCAGAGTATGATATCGAATATCGATCTCAAAAAGCGATCAAAGGTAGTATCTTGGCTGACCATTTGGCTCACCAACCGATTAAAGATTATCAGTCAGTGCAGTATGATTTTCCAGATGAAGAGATTTTGTACTTGAAAATGAAAGATTGTGATGAACCATTGCTTGAAGAAGGGCCAGAACCTGGTTCCCATTGGGGCATGGTATTTGATGGAGCTGTTAATCAATATGGAAATGGCATTGGGGCAGTGATCATTACTCCTCAAGGCACGCATCTACCATTTACAACTAGATTGACTTTCAAGTGTACAAACAACATGGCAGAATATGAAGCTTGCATTTTGGGGCTTGAAGAGGCCATGAATCTCAGAATCAAGTATTTGGATGTCTTTGGTGATTCGGCTTTGGTTATGAATCAGATCAAAGGAGAATGGGAGACAAATCAACCCGGTTTGATACCATATAGAGATTATGCGAGGAGGATTTCAACTTTCTTTACCAAGGTTGAATTTCATCATATTCCTCGAGATGAGAACCGGTTGGCAGATGCTCTTGCAACGTTGGCATCAGCGATTATGGTAAAGTATTGGAATGAAGTTCCCAATTTATCTGTGATGCATCTTGATAGGCCAGCTCATATGTTCACTGTTGAGGAGATCAAAGACGAGAAGCCATGGTATTATGACATCAAATGTTTCCTCCAAAGTTAGATTTACCCGCCTGGGGAATCTTTGAAAGATAAGAAGACTTTGAGAAGATTAGCCGGCAATTTCTACTTGAATGGTGATGTACTGTACAAGAGAAACTTCGACATGGTTTTGCTTAGATGCGTGGATAGATACAAAGCAGACTTGTTGATGAATGAAGTGCACGAAGGTTCCTTTGGTACTCATTCCAATGGACATGCAATGGCAAAGAAGATGTTGCGAGCAGGTTACTATTGGCTGACAATGGAATCTGACTATTGCAAGTTTGTGAAGAAATGCCACAAGTGTCAAATTTATGCTGATAAGATTCATGTTCCTCTGACACTTTTGAATGTTGTCTCTTCCCCATGGCCCTTCTTCATGTGGGGAATTGATATGATTGGGATGATTGAGCCCAAAGATTCTAATGGACATCGTTTCATTCTAGTGGCAATTGATTACTTCACAAAATGGGTTGAAGCGGCATCGTATGCAAATGTAACCAAGCAAGTTGTTGTAAGGTTTATCAAGAATTAGATCATATGCCGTTATGGTGTGCCAAGTAAGATCATTACTGATAATGGATCGAACTTGAATAACAATATGGTGGAAGCTCTTTGTAAAGACTTCAAGATCACACATCATAATTCTTCTCCCTACAGACCCAAGATGAATGGGGCTGTTGAAGCTGCAAACAAGAACATCAAGAAGATTATCCAGAAGATGGTTGTCACATACAAGGATTGGCATGAGATGCTCCCATTTGCTTTACATGGGTATCGTACATCTGTCCGCACTTCAACAGGGGCAACCCCTTTCTCTCTTGCGTATGGTATGGAAGCAGTGCTCCCCGTAGAGGTTGAGATTCCTTCATTGCGAGTGCTCATGGAAGCCAAGTTGACTGAAGCTGAATGGTGTCAGACCAGGTTTGATCAGTTGAATTTGATTGAAGAGAAGAGATTGACTGCCATGTGTCATGGTCAGTTGTATCAACAAAGAACGAAGAAAGCTTTTGATAAGAAGGTCAAACCTCAAGTGTTCAGAGAAGGTGACCTTGTGCTCAAGAAGATTTTATCGTCCAAGCCAGATTCCAGAGGAAAATGGACTCCTAATTATGAAGGCCCATATGTTGTTAAGAGAGCCTTTTCAGGCGGCACATTGATTCTTACAACCATGGATGGTGAAGAGTTCACTCCTCCTGTGAACGCAGATGTAGTCAAGAGATACTTCGCCTAAAAAATTTAAAGAACAACTTGCTAAGTTGAAAACCCGAAAGGGCGGCTTAGGAAAAAATGAGCGTCTCGGTGGATTGAAAACCCGAAAGGGCGATCCAGGCAAAAATTAGAGACATAAAACAGAAATTTTTTTCCGATAAGTTGAGTACCTCACCTTGGGGTAACTTATGCAAAAATTAGGGATTATGGCAAGTAACTGCATTCTTCCGATCTTCAGTGATTTTGAATACCTGATTGAGCACAAGGGTCGACATTAGTTCATCTCCAGCAGCGGTCAAGAGCATATTGGATATCAAGATTTGGTAGAGGGATTAAGGATCATTTGTATTCAATGTGACCCTTTTCCATGTAAATTACCATTTTCAACTTTGTAAAATCTATGAAGTCTTG
The DNA here is from genome assembly GCF_024323335.1 of Lathyrus oleraceus. Classification (NCBI taxonomy): domain Eukaryota; kingdom Viridiplantae; phylum Streptophyta; class Magnoliopsida; order Fabales; family Fabaceae; genus Lathyrus; species Lathyrus oleraceus. The sequence goes on along the minus strand of NC_066579.1, from coordinate 110,950,774 downwards.
TCATTTACAGACTACCATTCTATTAAATAAAGTTGAGCTTTTTATCCAATTATTTCTACTCTTATTTACTTCAGCCAATAGTTTTAAATTTTATTATGATCATTTTGAAATTATTTTTTAAAAATCAAAATCAAGTTTTCTTTAATATATAAAAGCAAGAACTTTTCCAAAGCAAGTAAGAGGAATATCAACATCATTTCAGTAAAAAGCAAGTCCTTAAGTGTGAAGCATCTGAGGTTCCCCAAGCAGTTAACTCTTTAGGTATCCCTAGACGTTTGTGTTGATTCAGTTCCTCGACGGAGTGTTTGATCCCCAGTAGAGCTTCTTTCTTTATCCCTAGCGGAGTTGGTTGATTCAGATACCCTGCAGCGTGTCCTTGTCTCCAACGGAGTTTCGGCCTTCCCCAGCAGATTTCGTATTTCCTCAGCAGATGGATCGTCGTCAGAATGTTTGATCTTTCCCAATAGATCGCATTGGTGTCCTCACCAATCGCCATGTATATTTGCTCCCAATTAGAGTTTCCTCTTGGTTTCTGAGCAGCTTTTTGTGGATCTATTTTCTCTGTAGGGTTGTCTCCCATTTTTATGGTGTTGAACTAAAATTCCCCACAGATTGGATGTTCTCTCCTCATCAGATTTCCTCTGTCCTCAGTTAGGGTTGAGCCCCTTGGATGGTGATCTTCATTTTCTCCAGCAGTAGTCTTCATATTTTTGTGGATTGACTGAGGATTGTACCGGTGGTTCAATTTCTTTGCGACACCTCCGAATCCCTTGTGATCGTTTTGTCAGCATAATCATCATATATAAATATACATATACATTCATATAATTTCATGATTTTGCACATCCTGCATATTTGATTTGTTTTAGATTCTCATTCTCTATTCTGGCGGTATTTTATCCCCGTAGCTAATCTGGTGTCTGTCCTCCTTCAATTGTAGAGTGTCAGCCCCTTAAGCAGAAAGACTTTAACATTTCTCCGTTTCCCCACTAAGTTTGTTTCCTCGTGGATGGTTGTTATTTCAGTTTCCTCTCCAGTAGATTTTTTGGATAGAATTACTCCCCTTGAGTTATGTCCTTATTGGGTTGAGTCTTGATTGATTGTTTCTTTCTAGCTCTTACCTAGATAGATGCTTTGGTCCCCTAAGAGTCTATTACCCAATAACTGGTAATATTTTTCTTAGTTTTCAGTTTGTTACTTCTTGCCCAATACCCGACAAAAGTACCCTTTTTCTCCCCAGTGGATCTATTCCCCGGAAAGTATATCCTTGATATGTTCATCTTAACCAGGTGATATATATCTTTCCTTCCCCCGCGCAAGTCTATCCTTGATATGTTCACTTTAACTAGTGATGGATGTTCTCTTCTTCGGTGTTCTACCCTGGTATGTTCATCTTAAACGGTGACGGATTTTCTCTTTGATTGGTTTTCTACCCAGTAACCGGTAGTCGTAAATCCTACTTTTTCCTGTGCAGAGTCAATCCTTGATATGTTCACTTTAATCAGTGACGAATTTTTTCTTCTTTGGTATTCTATCCAATAATTGATAGATGTAATCCCTATTTTCGCTCCCCTTTTCAGAGTCTATCCTTGATATGTTCATCTTAACCGGTGACGGATTTTCTCTTTGATTGGTCTTCTACCCAGTAACAGGTAGTTGTAAATCCTGCTTTGTCCCCTTGTAGAGTCTATCCTTGATATGTTCATCCTAACCGATGATGGATTTTCTCTCCGACGGTTTTCTATCCAATTTTTGATAGATGTAATTCCCTTTTTGTTCAGTTGGTATATCCTTGATATGTTCATCCTAACCGATGACGGGTATCCTCCTTGGCAATCCTAGGAAAGTCTATCCTTGATATGTTCATCCTAACCGATGACAGATTTTCTTCCCTGTCGAGTTTATCCTTGATATGTTCATCCTAATCGGTGGCGGATATTCTCACCCGTGGTCTTCTGCCCAGTAACTGGAAGTTGTAAATCCTATTTTCCGCAGTTTTCCCCAGCAAGGCTATTCTTACCCAGTAACTGGTAATGAATACTCCCTCCTGGCGATCCTCAGGGAGTCATCCTTGATATGTTCATCCTAACCGATGACGGATGTTCTCTCTGTCAGACTTTTATTATCTCCTCACCCAGTAACAGGTAACAGATAATAAATTTTTGCTCCTCTTGTGTTGAAGTTTATCTTCCCTAGTTGAATTGAGTGCATGTTTTTCCTTAGTGAAATTGTTGTTCCCCTGTATAATTCGAGTACTTCAGTTTTATCCTGACTTATTCGTATCCCCTGCAGATGTTTGTTTCCCCGGTTGAGTCTTTCCATTTTATATGGATTTCCTCGATCCCCCCCAGTAGTTTTAAGTCGTAGCCTGGCCTACACACAACTCCTTTTATCCCCTCAGAGTATCTGTCTCCCCAGCGAGTTTTCCTTACGGAATGCATTATACTCCTGCGGACTTTCGGTCTCTCTGATTTCTTTTTCCTTTGTGGCAATATCTCCCCACAGAGCATTAACCTTTCGCATTCACATTATTTGCATCATGAGGTCTCTTAGGGACCAAATTTTGTTTCTATATGTTGTTATTTAAGCCCATTCTACTGAGTCGAGCCGAAGATTTTAACCTTCACCTCCTCAGTTAGAATGTCCTTAAATAGGGGCAGCTGTAAGACCCCAATTTTGACCCTAAGATCCCTCATGCAATTCCATTATAAACATAAGCATTAGGATCATACCTTGGCATCCTCCTTACCCCTCTTTCATTGGGTTTGTTTTGGGAGAGATCACCAAGCACTTTGTGATTATATCATACTTGTATATTATCATTTTACTAACCAAAAAACCAAAAATATGTCTTTGCATTTGCCTAACTTTTTGTAGGAAGGGCATGATCTCATTGATTCATCAAGTTCACATCTAGGGTTTGAGACCCTCACGAACAAAGAGCACAACCAAGAATTGATTCAAGGATGGTTAAGAACATAATATATAAGTTCCATTGTTCTCTACATGTTATATTGATCAAGTTTTCTTCAAGAGTTTGAGGGTGATTTGCCTTGGAAACCCTATTTTGACTTAGTATCTTGAGTAACTTCTCCAACAAGCTATCTCACCAATTGATCAAATTTATTAAGGGACACTTCAAATTTCATCATATTATGCATATATGATATACCATGAGCCATGAAAGTCAAGAGAATTGGAAATTAGCAAGTTGGTTGATGGTGGTTGGCCAGATGAATTCATTTGATAAAAAATGGGTCTCCTTAGACCCTATCTCCTACAATTTTCACCATATGAAAATGATTCCAGGAGAAAACTTACTCTAAATGACATTCTAAACTACTTTCATTATGAGACCTAGATCTATTTTTGCTTGCAAAATCATTTTCTATGTTGAAACATTATAGGTCATTTTGTCTAAACCCTAATTTTAAAATCAACTTCCCAAGGCCATAACTTACTCAATTTTTATGAGATGAAAGATTTCCAAGTTTCAAAATCAAATTCAATGTGTCTACTTAAACTTTAATGTTTGGAGTAAGAGCTAATTCAACTTTTTTGAGCATGTGATATGAGGCTACATTATAGGTCAATTTGACCTATACCATTGATCAAGTGATTTTTCCAAACTTCAAAAATGCATAACTCTATCATTTCAAATCCAAATGACATGAAATTAGTGACCATGTTGAAGGTCTTTGAGAGAGATACAACTTTGATAAAGACACGTTTCTCATTTGAAGCTCCTATAAAAAGTTAAGCAAGGTGGAATATTGAGACATATGGCTTGACACTTAGAAAATTTTTAATATGTCAAATTTTTCCAAACTTCCATCTCAAATTTGTCCATTTTCCAAGCTCCAAATGAAAAAGTGTTCAACATCAAACTTGTTCCTCTTGATCTCACCTTTCCGAAGAGATCAAATTCATTCATTTTGGACTTGAAATGCATAGGCTGCGCATGGCTTAAATAGGCTGATATCATTTGGCATGGATCAATCTTCAAACATCAATGTACATGTGCCTTGCAATCCAAGCCTACTTCAACACATCTGATCTTCAATTTTGGACCTTCATACCATGATTTCACGAGCCTATGCGCGCCCATGCAGTATTGTATCATCATTTTCCAATTTTGGAAAGTAAAAGTGAGTGTGAAAATATCACATGATTCAGCTATAAATAGAGCTTCAATTGCTCAGAATTGACAACACCATTGTGCCAGCTTTGATCCCCCATTGAAAACCCTTCACTCTCATGGGATAAACCTGATAAATTCAATTGAATTTGAGCTTGAATCTCCACTATTTTGGAATTCAATTCTCCAGGAATCCATTGCTTATAAACCTTTCCATTCCCTTCCTGCAAGCAAGTAGAGTGAGTCCAAGCACAAGTAAGATCAAGATCCATCGTGTCCAGACCTCCATTGAAGGTAATTTTCAGAAATTTTAAACTCTTCGATTCTCTTAAATTCATGCTCAATTCCATTGATTCTTTGGTTGTCTGAAGTCCTACCAATGTAGGCAAGAAGATTGAATTGCTTTGAGACCAAATCGAAGCAACTCAATTCATGTACCTCGAATTTCAATTCCACATATCTCTCAATATATTTGGAATTGGAGTGAATGAAGGTCAGATTCGAGCTCAGTGCCATTTTATCTTTAAGGTCATGTCCTTGTTTTTATTTTTGGTGATGGTTCATGTTGACCAGTCCGGTGAGTGCCACCAGAGAAGATAACCGGAGCTCTGGCTCCGACGATGACTTGGCAAGGCTGTGAACCATGGGATCCATCCTTCACGTTTTAATCTTGATCGTCCCTTGTAATTACCATTGATACAACGCAGTTGACTAAGGCACATGTGGAACGCGTGTTTTGGATCATCAGATCTGCCACCTCAATTAATGAGGGAGATCTGATGGTCCACGTGATTTACATTTTCTGATTTTTTTATTTTAATTGCATTTTCTTCAATAATTCATATTAAATTCAATATTGATCCAAAAAATATGGGACTTTCACCAAAAAGTTTCAAATATTTTTCTCTTTCATATTCTGAAGTAAAATTATTTTTTGGATCATTATTAATATTTTTCATGAATTAATTGATTTTGCATTTGTTTTTAATTGTTTAAAAATATTTTTAAATGTCCAAAAATTATGAAATTTTTTCTCCAAGGTCCTTTGACCTTGTTTGACCTATGATAAATCTCATGGCCATTTCTTTGGTGTTTTGATAAGATTTTAGGAATTGGACAAAACATATTTGATTTAAATGTATTATTTTATTATTTTCAATTGAATAAATGTCATTTAAATTTTGTTGACCATTTGTATTGACTTAATTGAGTTTGATTGTTTGTTGTTGGGCCTTGGTCAAGGTTGACTTGACTTTGTTAAGTTAATACCATTGGATTTAGGGGATTGATGGAATGTACATTCCATCTCCCAAAATGAATGAATGATATTAATTTGGTAAAAGTCCTCCTTTGACCAATATGTGATCTCATCCATCCCCTTTCCTCTTCATCTAATTCCCCTTCTTCATCCATTCATTTCCATTTGGCCCATGACATCTCAAAGTCCTAATGCTAGTTGAATGAAAAATTGACATGAGTATTGATGAGATTAGACCACACCTTTTGCATATTCTTTTTGTGTGTGGTATGTTTCATGAGCATAGTCCATTATACTATGTCTCTAACATGCATTAACACCAAAATTCTATTGCCCGACCTCAAATAATTGTGACTTCTACATAAGTCCAATTACGATTGCTTAACATAGCACTAAATTTGTGACACAAAAGGCATAAGCATTCTAGTTAGTGAGATTGTAAGTCTCCCCTATTTCATGGTATTGTATGGAAACTTGGCATTCTTTCCTTCCTTTGGAAGATGTTTTGGTTCAAGGATCCATGCTTGTGATAAGCGGGTTGAGTGTTCTCCAAAGAATGTCTTGAAATAAAAAGCAAAACAAAACTAACTTCTAACTTACTAACTATTAACTTTTAATTTCAAGCTTTTACTTTAATGCAATTTACTTTTAGCACTCTATTTCATTTGCCATTGTATATATCATTCTAATTGTTTATGTTAATGTAATTTTCACTTTGTCCACTTGGACCATATTGTGTGATATATTTTGTTTACTTTGTTTGTTTGTGTGGTCTTTGACTATTAATGTACATAATAATCATAAAAACCCTAAAAAACTTTTGCGTGGACGTATGGTTTGATCTTGGACAAATGGACTTAGAATCTAAGCAGCCTCCCTATGCAAATGGACTTGGCCAATGCCAACTTGTTGAAGAACCCAGTGCTTACAATTTGAAATTCATATGATACATCTTTCAAGATCTCTCTAAGATTCATCTGCAACACGGTCATTGTGAAGCTGTTATTTTGAACCTGTGACTTTGTGGAATTCATCTGTTGCATGGGTTATTTCTGAAGAAGATCATGAAGTGGATAAGCTTGGATGAGGCCATCTTTATTTGATGCCTTGCTCTTCAAGATAATATAATTGTGCATTTGTGTGTTGTTTGATTCTAAAAGTCCAAGGGAATTCTGGGTTTCTATTGACATACTTGTCTATTGGATTGCTACCCATTTGGTCAGATCTTTTCAACTCTAAACTTTTAATTTTTGTACATAGGATAGTCTCTTCATCTTCTCCCCATTTCTTTAATTTCAAAATATCTCCCTCCATTTTAAAAAATCTTCTTTGTGTGAACTACTTTTGTTCTAAACTTTGACCACTTTTGCAAAAAGGTAGAAACTTTGGCCTTATGCCATTGCATTTTCAAACTTCTTTTTCTTAAATCAAACTTATAAATAAATTTAACTATACTTGACTTAAACTTTCAAAAAGCCAAAAAAAAGAACTAACCCATTCAAATCATTTTAGGCCTTTATGCCTTTCAAACTTAGATTTTGTTAAAATCAACCCACTCATTTTGAAATTTGTAGCACAAACTATGAGGTTTTGATCCCTCATTTTTATGTTGGTACGTAGGCACAAGATCGAAGGTCTTGTCAAACACAAATATAATCAATAAATTCTTTTCTCATCCCCCCATTCTACTTGTTTGTAAACATCACTTTCTACAAAATACATATGCACACAAAAAGGGCTCCCTAGGAGTACTTAGGACACTTTGGGTGTTAACACATTCCCTCTGCGTAACCAACCCTCTTACCTGTGATCTCTGACTTTTATTAGTTTTTATTTGAAAACTTCTTACTTATTGGGTTTTGTTCGTACTTTTTCCCTTTTCCCTTAGAAATAATAAAAGCGCGGTGGCGACTCTTGTTATTTGATCTCTAGCTTGTCAATAGCTTGATGATCATGAATTTCCCGCTACAGTGCGTTGGCACGGTCCAAGCCATCTGATCTGGTTCCCATGTTTTAATCCTGAGCATCCATTTTGATTACCACGTTTGTAGCACTTTGACTTTGGTTTATGGTGGGTAGCGGCGTGTGGCCATCAGATCTGCCACCTCAATTAATGAGGGAGATTTGATGGCCCTTGTTTTTTTTGTATTTTCTGAATTTCCATTGAATCCACTTATTTTATTTAATTCATAGAACTTTCATTTTTTATCCAAAAAATATGAGACTTTCACCAAAAATGTTTAAATACTTTTCTCTTCCATATACTGAATTAAAACTAATTTTTGGATTAACTTTGGTATTTTTCATGAATTAAATATTTTTGTTCATATTTTTAATTATTTAAAAATACTTATGACTTTTTAAAAATTGTGAATTTTTTTGTCTAAGGTCCTTTGACCTTGTTTGACCTAGGATAAATCCCTTGGCCATTTATTTGGTGTTTTAAAGGGATTTTAGGTTTTGACCAAATTAAAATGTATTTTAATTCATTTTTAATGTGATTTTTAATTGATTAAATGTTTAAAAATATTGTTGAGCCATTTTTATGGTCTTATGATGTTTGACTTTCTGTTTGGGCCTTGGTCATGATTGATTTGACTTTTGTTGGATCAAAACTATTGGATTTAGGGGATTGATGAGATGTACATTTCATCTCCCAAAATGAATGGATGGTTTTGATTTGATGAAATCCCTCCCATGATCAATTTGTGTTTCTATCTCCACCTCCCTCTTCATCTTCATCCCTATTATTTCCCATTCCCCCATTTAACCAATGAAATCTCTAATGTCTAAAGGCTAATTGATTCATCAATGACCTTGTGTCAGATGAATTAATACAAGTATGACTGAGATAGGTCCCTCCCATTTTTTAGTGTGTGGTATGTTTTAGGAGTTTGGTTTCTTGTACCAAATCTCTAACATGCATTAACACCTATATTTTTATTGTCCAACCTCAGATAGTTGTGACTTTTACATAAGTCTAATTATGATTGCTTAACATAGAACTAAATTTGACCCTCAAGGCATAGCATTCTAGTAAGTGAGATTGTAAGTCTCCCATTCTTCATGGCATTGTGTGGAGACTTGAACTTTTTTCCTTTCATGAGAGCTAGTGGCATACTGTAGCGGGAAATTCATAATCATTAAGCTATTGACAAGCTAGAGATCAAATAACAAGAGTCGCCACCGCGCTTTTATTGTTTCCAAGGGAAAAGGGAAAAAGTACGAACAAAACCCAAATAGTAAGAAGTTTTTAAATAAAAACTAATAAAAGTCAGAGATCACATGTAAGAGGGTTGATTACACAGAGAGAAGGTGTTAGCACCCAAAGTGTCCTAGGTACTCCTAGGGAGCCGTTTTTGTGTGCATATGTATTTTGTACAAAGTGATGTTTACAAACAAAATAGAATGGGGGGATGAGAAAAGAATTTATTAATTATATTTTTTGTGTTTGACAAGGCCTTCGGTCTTGTGCCTACGTACCAATACAAGAATGAGAGATCATAACCTCGTAGTTCGTGATACAAATTTCAAAATGAGTGTGTTGATTTTAACAAAATTTAAGTTTGAAAGGCACTAAGGCCTAAAATGGTTTGAATGAGTTAGTTCTTTTTGGCTTTTGAAAGTTTAAGTCAAGTATATTTAAGTTTATTTACAAGTTTGATTTAAGAAAATAACTTTGAAAATGCAATGGCATAAGGCCAAAGTTTCTATCCTTTTTTGCAAAAGTGGTCAAAGTTTAGAACAAAAATAGTTCACGCAAAGAAGATTTTGAAAATGGAGGGGGAGATTTTGAAATTAAAGAAGTGGGGAGAAGATGAAGAGACTACCCTATGCACAAATTTAAAAGTTTAGAGTTGAAAAGATCTGACCAAATGGGTAGCAATCCAATAGACAAGTATGTCAATAGAAACCCAAAATTCCCTTGGACTTTTAGAATCAAGCAACATACAAATGCATAATTATATTATCTTGAAGAGCAAGGCATCAAATAAAGACGACCTCATCCAAGCTTATCCACTTCATGATCTTCTTCAAAATAGCCCATGCAACAGATGAATTCCACAAGTCACGAGTTCAAAATAACAACTTCACAATGATCATGTTGTAGATGAATCTCAGAGAGATCTTCAAAGATGTATTAGATGAATTTCAAATTGCAAGCACTTGGTTCTTCAACAAGTTGGCATTGGCCAAGTCCTTTAGCTTAGGGAGGTTGCCTAGATTCTAAGTCCATTTGCTCAAGATCAAACCAACAGTCCACTCAAAAGTTTTTAGGGTTTTTGTTATTATTATGTGCATTAATGGTCAAAGACCACACAAAGAAATGAAATAACACCAATCAAAATATATCACACAATATGGTCCAAGTGGACAAAGTGAAAATTACATTAACATAAACAATTAGAATAATATGTACAATGGAAAATGATATAAAGTGCTAAAAGTAAATTGCATTAAAGTAAAAGCTTGAAATTAAAAGTTAATGGTTAGTAAGTTAGAGGTTAGTTTTGTTTTGCTTTTCATTTCAAGACATTCTTTGGAGAACACTCAAACCACTTATCACAAGCATGGATCCTTGAACCAAAACATCTTCCAAAGGAAGGAAAGAAGGCCAAGTTTCCACACAATACCATGAAAGAGGGGAGACTTACAATCTCACTAACTAGAATGCTTATGCCTTATATGTCACAAATTTAGCGCTATGTTAAGCATTCGTAATTGGACTTATATAGAAGTCACAACTATTTGAGGTCAGACAATAGACTTTTGGTGTTAATGCATGTTGGAGACATAGTATTATGAACTATGCTCATGAAACATACCACACACAAAAAATATGCAAAAGGTGTGGCCTAATCTCATCCATACTCATGTCAATTTTTCAATCAACTAGCATTAGGACTTTGAGATGTCATAGGATAAATGGAAATGAATGGATGAAGAAGGGGAATAAGATGAAAAGGGAAGGGGAGAATGAGATCACAAATTGGTCAAAAGAGGACTTTTACCAAATTAATATCATTCATTCATTTGGGAGATGGAATGTACATTCCATCAATCCCCTAAATCCAATGATATTAACTTGACAAAGTCAAATCAACCTTGACCAAGGCCCAACAACAAACAATCAAACTCAATTAAGTCAATACAAATGATCAACAAAATTTAAATGGCATTTATTCAATTAAAAATAACAAAATAATGCATTTAGTTTAAATATGTTTTGTCCAATTCCTAAAATCTCATCAAAACACCAAAGAAATGGCCATGGGATTTATCATAGGTCAAACAACGTCAAAGGACCTTAGAGAAAAAATTTCACAATTTTTGGACTTTTAAAAATATTTTTAAACAATTAAAAACAAATGCAAAATCAATTAATTCACGAAAAATATTAATAATGATCCAAAAAATAATTTTACTTCAGAATATGAAAGAGAAAAATATTTGAATTTTTTTGGTGAAAGTCCCATATTTTTTGGATCAATATTAAATTTAATATGAATTATTGAAGAAAATGCAATTAAAATAAAAAAATCAGAAAATGTAAATCACGTGGACCATCAGATCTCCCTCATTAATTGAGGTGGCAAATCTGATGATCCAAAATGTGCGCTCCACATGTACATGAGTCAATCGCGTGACACAAATGGTAATTCAAAGCAACGCTCCAGATTAGAACATGGGACATGGATCCTATGGTTCAAAGGTTGGCCAAGTCATTGTCGGAGCCAGAGCTCCGGTTATCTTCTCCGGTGAGCCTCACCGGACTGGTCAACATAAACCATCACAAAAAAAAACAAGGACATGATCTTAAAGAGAAAATGGAACTGAGCTCGAATCTGACCTCCAATTACTCCAATTCCAAATATATTAAGAGATATGTGGAATTGAAATCTGAGGTACATGAACTGAGTTGCTTCGATTTGACCTCAAAGCAACTCAATCTTCTTGCCTACATTGGTAGGACTTCAGACAACCAAAGAATCAATGGAATTGAGCAAGAATTTAAGAGAATCAAAGAGTTTAAAATTTCTGCAAATTACCTTCAATGGAGGTCTGAACTTGATGAATCTTGAGCTTGGTTGCACTTGGACTCACTCTACTTGCTTGCAGGAAGAGAATGGAAAGGTTTAGAAGCAATGGATTCCTGGAGAATTGAATTCCAAAACAGTGGAGATTCAAGCTCAAATTCAAATGAATTTATCAGGTTTATCCTATGAGAGTGAAGGGTTTTCAATGGGGGATCAAAGTTGGCGCAATGGTGTTGTCAATTCTGAGCAATTGAAGCTCTATTTATAGATGAATCATGTGATATTTTCACACTCACTTTCACTTTCCAAAATTGGCAAATGATGATGAAATGCTGCATGGGCGCGCATAGGCCCATGAAATGATAGCTGAAGGTCCAAATTTGAAGTTTAGATGCTTTGAAGTTAGCTTAGATAGCAAGGCAAATGTACATTGTTGCTTGAAGATTGATCCATGCCAAATGATATCAGCCTGTTTAAGCCATGCGCAAACTATGCATTTCTCATCCAAAATGAATGAATTTGAGCTCTTTGGAAAGGTGAGATCAAGAGGAAAAAGTTTGATGTTGAACACTTTTTTATTTGGAGCTTGGAACTTGGAGAAATTTGAGGTGGAAGTTTGGAAAAATTTGACATATCAAATTTTTTCTAAGTGTCAAGCCATATGTCTCAATATTCCACCTTACTTAACTTTTTATGGGAGCTTCAAATGAGAAAAGTATATTCATCAAAGTTGTATCTCTCTCAAAGACCTTTAAAATGATTACCAATTTCATGTCAGTTGGATTTGAAATGATAGAGTTATGCATTTTTGAAGTTTGGAAAAATCACTTGATCAATGGTATAGGTCAAAAGTGACCTATAATGTAGCCTCATATCACATGCTCAAAAAAGTTGAATTAGATCCCACTACAAACATAAAAGTTGAAGTAGATATATTGATTTTGATTTTTCAACTTGGAAATCTTTCATCTCATAAAAATTGAGCAAGTTATGGCCTTGGAAACTTGACTTTCAAATTAGGGTTTAGACAAAATGACCTATAATGTTTCAACATAGAAAATGATTTTAAAAGCAAAACTAGCTCTAGGTTTCAACATGAAAGTTGTTTGGAATGTCATTTAGAGTAAGTTTTATTTTGGAAGCATTTTCATATGGTAAAAATTGTAGGAGATAGGGTCTAGGGAGACCCAGTTTTGATCAGATGAATTCATCTGGCCAACCACCATCAACCAACTTGCTAATCTTCAATTCTCTTGACTTTCTTGGCTCATGGTAGATCATATATGCATAAGATGATGAATATTGAGGTGTACCTTGAGAAATTTTATCAATTGGTGAGATAGCCTGTTGGAGAAGTTACTCAAGATACCCAGTCAAACTAGGATTTCCAAGGCAAATCACCCTCAAACTCTTGAAGAAAGCTTGATCAATATAACATGTAGAGAACATTGGGACTCATATATGATGCTCATAACCATTCTTGAATAAATTCTTGGTTGTGCTCTTTGTTCATGAGGGTCTCAAACCCTAGATGTGAACTTGATGAATCAATGAGATCATGCCCTTCCTACAAAAGAGTTAGGCAAATACAATGACATATTTTTTATATTTTGGTTAGTAAAATGATATAATACAAGTATGATATAATCACAAAATTCTTGGTGATCTCTCCCAAAACAAACCCAGTGAAGGAGGGGTAAGGAGGATGCCAAGGTATGATCCCAATGTTAATGCTTATGATGAACTTTGCATGAGGGATCTTAGGGTCAAAACTGAGGTCTTACAGCTGCCCCTATTTAAGGATATTTTGACTGAGGAGGCGAAAGTTAAAATCTTCATGTCGACTCAGTATAATGGGCTTAAATAACAACATAGAAACAAATTTTGGTCCCTAAGAGACCTCATGATGCATATGACATGATTGTAAAAGTTAATGCTCTGTGGGGAAATATTGCCACAAAGGAAAAAGAAATCAGAGAGACCGAAAATCCGCAGGAGCATAATGCATTCCGTAAGGAAAACTGATCGGTGAATTCACAAGTGCACGAATCGCATCAGAGTAATATAAAGGAATATCGATCCCACAGAGACCAAATTGTCAGTCTATCGATTACTATCGTTACGATGTTTATCTAAGGCGGTATAAAAGAGATATAAATGTTGTAAAATAATGGTAAATAATAAATGCAGTGCAGATAAAGACAAGTTTGAATGTATATTACGTCAGTTAAGTGATGTTTCGATTGTCTAAATAGAACTACTTATGAGGCAATATTTTCCACTCTTGAAAAGAATCCATTTAACAGGAACTGTCGCTTTCGCGTATTCAGAACCGATTTTACCCTTAAATTAAGGCCTTTTATTGTCACTTATAAAAGGTGCGCATAACGCTAAAGTAGTAAACTTATTTTTAAGAAATAAGACTCGTAAACTTAGTTGAAAAGTGATTTTGATTTGGAAAGTTTTACCCAGGAGTTTCCTGATTTTAAATCTATCAACGCATCCGAAAACAGTTTCAAAAATCGTTTTTCCTTGAAGTGGTAAAAATTCCTAGTTAACTAAGCCAGGGTGCTTTCGCACTCCTTGAATAGTTAAAACTAACCAAGTTTGTTTTAGAAAACTCAAGTTAAAAATCAAAACAGCCTTTAAAGTATTTCTACAAATTCAATATGTGAAACATCTCTTTAACCGCGATCCTTACATTCTAACCTTTAAAAGATTTAGCCAGACATGGTAATACCAACAAACACAACGACATTGATCATGATGAAAAGTTGTTTTAGAATGTGAGGCGTAAAGAATGAGTAAAGCGTGTAAAATAAATAAATTAAAGCGAAGACATAAATAAAATAAAATAAAGCGAAGACAGAAATTGAATAAAATAAAGCGAGGCAAGTAAATAAATAAATAAAGCGAGACAAGTAAATAAATAAATAAAGAGAGACAAGTAAATGAATAAATAAAAGCGATAAATAAGAACCTGCTCCAAACCGAGGCTTTAAATCTGGTACAAGGAAAATAAACCTCCGACTCTAAAGATAAAGACAACATCAACTCGAAGTGACCCAACTCAATCTCACTAAGGTGCGATAACCCCCCGATGTGATGGATTACCGCTGTTACAGATGAAGAATATAGTCTTAGTGTTATAAACTAAGTTAGATCATTTGAAAATGAAATGGAATGAACTATTTATAAAGGATTTGAGCAGCTTGTAAATACCATGATGCCCTCCAACTTCTCCTTAGTGGGAACTTGATTTGCAAAGGTGGCGCCCGCCATCCCTTCATGGCGCCCGCCATGTGTGGAAATGGGAAAGGTCATGGTAACGTGGCGGTTACCTCCTGGTTGAGGGTTGATGAGTCATGGCTTCTCCTATAGCGGCGACCATGTGCAACGCCATGTGTACAATATTCACTGAAAAACCCTAATTTTAGGTCTTTTATGCTTCGTTTCTTCTAAAAGGGTCTCGAAAGAGCTAAATATCTGAAAACAACATAAAAGAGAGCATATTACAAGCAAAATGATAATAAAGTCCTAATAAACATGTGAAATCCGAGTCAAAAACACGGTGTGATTCAGTGTGATTAAATTCTCCCACACTTAAACCTTTGCTTGTCCTCAAGCAAAACTCTTTATAGCTTGTGCAAGAAAAACAATATCAACTAGAGTTAATTGAAGGAAAAAAGACTTATAAGTTCATTCAAGGAATGTATCGATAGGTACTAACGAATCGAACTAAGGATATTGTAGCGACACTTCCCGCAAGTGCAGTCATAGGCTTCGTTCCTATACAAATCAATCCACATTACCCCGCCATACCTAGGCCTTCTTTTCGTTTTCTTAAAGTCCTTTTCATTCAGGTGCAATCACATTAAGCCCGTTATCCGTACATACTCATAGTAAAGTGACCGGTTAGTGATTATGATCTTAAGCATGGGGCTCTGGTACATAAGTTGGTGTAACCCCTTTATTCAACCCAATTTGCAGTTGTGGGGGATTGGATCGTAATCCACCCTACCAAGTTCAGCACCAGATACCTTCTGAACCAACCAACAAATAGGCTTATTTTTTATTTTTCTAAGCATGGGGCTCTGGTACATAAGTTGGTGTAACCCCTTTATTTTACCCAATTTGCAGTTGTGGGGGATTAGATCGTAATCCACACTACCAAGTTCAGCACCAGATACCTCTGAACCAACCAACAAATAGGCTTATTATTTTTCATTTTTCTTCTGCATGTTTTGCATATGTCTTTATTTTTCTGGGTTAAATGACCGTGTGAGAGTCACCTAGCCCGGATTTTCATATGATTTGAGAACAAAACAGGAATTTTTGTGATCATTCACTTATTTTCATCGGTCCCCTACGTAGAGCATGCTTAAGCCGGAGCTGACTGCAAGGATAAACTACTTAAGGACTTATTTGGAACAAAAATTGGGGACACAGTGTATTGGGTATCGGGATCGACTCTTATAATCATGAAGCCTACGGTGTTAAGACAATATCGATTTTTAGAAAAAGTTTTCCCAAGTCTTTTACATCCCGTCATAAACCTGTCTTATAGCCTGAATATTCAAGATGTACTGTTTTCTTTGCTCACAATTTTTTTTGGTAAGGTTAAAGAAATGGGAGAAATACGGATATACTACACAGATGACTCGTCAAACACATGCTATTTTATTTGAAAGAAAAAAACAAACAACTAAAACACACAAAACATACTAAAAATAAAGGAAAGCGATAGAAAGCGATAAAAATAAAGGAAAACGATAAAAAACAATAAAAATCTCCTCCCACACTTAAACCGAACATTATCCTCAATGTTTCGATATGAGATAGGGTAGCAGTAACCTGGAAGGGGGAGAGAGAGAGAACTAAGGGTGATCACCGGTACCGTCACCGTCAGCCCTGGTCAGGATGCCTGGGTCGACGACGTCTGCTATGAGTACTAAGTCCTTCCTGCAGCTGCTGGGAGCGACCTAAGAGAGACCCTTGGATGGCCTCGATAAGTGCGAAGTGACGCTCATTAGCCAGTCGCTGGCGATGCTGCTCATTAGTGATCACAAGTAAGGACTCAGTGATAGTCCGATGTGCTTGCTCACTACGCTGCTAAGAAGCTACCATAAAACTCATATTATATGTCAGTTGTTGGTTTATGGTATTCAGAAGGGTGTCACGCCTTTTCTCATGAGCCAGGTGCTCGCGCCACATCTCCTCGGTGATGTAAAAACCGGGAG